>NW_010307173.1:0-40300 GCF_000700745.2 Antrostomus carolinensis
GAAGTGGGGGTCAGTCTGTTCAACCAAGTAAGAACTGATAAAACAAGAGGAAATGGCCTCAAGTTGCACTAAGGGAGGTTTAGATTAGATCTGAGGAAGAATTTATTTGCTGAAAGGGCTCTCAGGCATTGGAAGGGGTTGCCCAGGGCAGTGGTGGAGTCTCTATCCCTGGAGGGATTGAAGAGTCATGTAGACATAATGCTGAGGGACATGGGTTAGTTGGGGACTTGTCAGTGTTGGGTTCATGATTGGACTTGATGATCTTAAAGGTCTTTTCCAGTCCAGGCAATTCTGTGATTCTGTGATCACTACACAACATTGGGTAGCAGTTGCTCTCTTCTGCCTCTGCCCTTTACCTGTCACCAGGGTAGATGGGCAATTTGGGATAATACAGGAAGCAGGAAATGCTGTTTCCTTCTTTAGCTCATGGGGAGGGATCTGCTTTGGTTTTAGGGTTCAGTAGAACCCCTTTTTTACAGGTTGCACACCAAGCGTTTTTGTGGGCAAAGCGCATTTTGTGTGTGGTGTGAGAACTCCCATGTGCAAGGGGATTTTCTGAGAGTCCTGCTCTTGCCTTTCGGGGGTTCTGAGCTGCCTGGTCACCCGCTGGGGACAGAGCCCACCCTGGGGTGACACGGTGACCCCCCGACGCTGCTCCGGGGCTGGCGGGGGCGCGGGCGCTGTCCGTGGTGCTGCAGGCGAGGCTCCTGCTCACCCTGCCGCGGGGGATGGTCCCGGGGAAGGGAGACTTGGCTCTTGGAAGCTCTTCAAACCCCAGCAGCATGGACTGTTCCTCCATGGTGCTGTAAAACAGTGTCACAGGCCAGGCAGTATTTTTCCCAGTTGCTGCAGAGTCGAGCCTCAGCCATCAGGTTTCTTGGCAGCCCTCTCTTACATCAGGGCTAACTGCCTGCAGGACCCTGGGGGCATATAGTGACCCTGATTCCTAGATGTTTACATCTGCAGGGAACATTTCTGACACTAAATTTCTCCAAGGCTCAGCATTCAATCTGAAGATATTTCTGGGAGCTAATTCCCACAGTCTGTTCTAGCTTGAGGCATGTATTGGTATTACACTCTGAATCCCTTCAGGGCTTGTGAGCAGAGGAGAAATGCCAGTTTTTCTGGAGAGGTAGAAATTGTTGGATCTGATGGATATGCAAATCTGCCTTCATACATTTCCATTTTAATCCTTCATTGTAAGAGGAACCTTTCAGCCTTTAGATCAGAGACATTCCCACACCTTTTCTCAGGTTAGTCCTGACTTGGCTAGTAAGTAAGCACCCTTTACCATGATATGTCAGCACTATTGCCTAAAATCATGGTTATAAACAAAGAAAGAAACTTCTAGCTCTTTTATTTCTAAAGGTTTTACCCCACTATTTTCCCCTAGTGTTGTATATCCTCTCTATGGGGACTCTGAAGACAGCAGCTGTCTCTTACTGTGACATGATAAGACTTCGTTTCACTGGTGGTTTTACAGAAGGATCCGTAATATAAAACTTAAATTCCATTAATGTCTGTCCAGACAACTGAGAGATGGTCAGAGTTGTTCACCCAGTCCCTATTTTTCAGCAAAATTCTGCTTTAGCATGCTCAATCAACAAATTCAATATGAATACCTCTTGAATCATCATAGCATTTAACTTACTTATCCTCTGCTTAGAAATTAAAAAAAAAACCCAAACAAACAAAACCAAAACCCAAAATATCGCTCAGAACTGCACACCAAAACTTAACAGTAAAAAAATCAGGTCAGTTTCTTTCTTGGTCATTAATTCCTGCATGGGTTTGGCTGGCAAAGGAAATCTTAAGAGGGTGGGGATGCGGGGGAATGAAGCTTGCTTGTGTCAAGTCTCTGGGTAGCAATCTCACAGCAAAGCAAGAGCAGAGAAAGAAGAATCAGTGATGGTACTGATTGAAGTGCCTTGAGGCTGAAATGTTTTTACAGAGTGACTCTGCTGACCCTGCCTTTCTCCCTACTTTGTAGATCAGTAGTTCTGAGCAGGTGCCAAGATCAGCAACAGTGAAAGTTCATCTGGCAAATATTCAAGTGCTGTTCTAGTTTGATCTGCACAGGCACTAGTGCACAAGTCTTCCCATCAAAGAACACTAGAAACATCTCAGGACTTAGTCTCAGCTGAGCCCATGTGTGTGGGTGTGCATGTATATACATTTTAATTCTATATTTTGAACACTATCAATGGGAATTCTGTTGAAAAAAAAAGGTGATATTGGAATTATTTTCAAATAGGAGAGAGTGAAGTCCAAAGTCTAAATCTGTGTTGATGAAGGAACATCTGTGATGATGGAAAGGAACCTCCTGAAGCACAAACCCCGTGCAAGAAATCATACTACATGCATGCGATAAGTAGATGAAGACTTGTGTTAAAAGCAGGTGTTTTATCCCCCACAATATGTTGATGGTTCCAAAAGCCTGCACTTCCAAGGGGCAATTTGTTGCCCTCCCACTTAGAAGTGTTTTACTTCCCATCCTAAATTTGCCCATGATGAATTTGTTCTTTCATTAGTATTGTTCCTTAGCTTAAATACATCTTTACCTGCCCTGGAGTTTACCATTCTCCCTAGTGTTTTAAAGAATACAGTGCAATTCTGCTCCTGTGAATAGACACTTATAGCAAGAAAATTGTCCAGAGATTGTTAGAAAGTAGAGGCAAATTCATCCTGGAGTCTGTCACAAAGTAGTAGATTTTCTTTTCCTTACACTTTCAAATGCACTGCCTGCTCCTTTGTACAGACCTGCAAGAGAATTTACTCCATCCTAAGCCATAGCGAAAATGCTGATTATAAAGTGATCTTGATCTTGTCTTTCATGACAAGTTTCTCCTCTGTAATGGTATAAAACTTCCTCCCATTCTTCTTGAGGTTTTCAAAGTTTCTCTGTGTAATTGTGCACTCATCCTCCATATTGTCTCTGGTTCCAAACTTGGTGATTCTATGAAATTCAGTTGGTGTGGTCCTGCTTTTTGTGCTAACATAATAAAATGAAAAGAGCTACCAAGGCTGGTCAATCCCAAGCAATGTTCTTGAGGAGCATGAATAATTGTCATCTTCTGGTCTAATCCCTTCATAAGTATTGCTGTGCTTTGCCAACCTCATAGTTCTTAGGAGATTTCCTCTGATATAGATGATGGTTTCTCAGATGCTATCACATCACGTGTTATGAAGTCCCAACCTGAGAAGAACTACTACATATCCTACATTGAGAAAAAAACAGTTTAATAACACATAGATGGAAGGTTAATTTGACAAAATCTTCCTTTGGTCTTCACAGAATCACAGAATGGTGGGGGTTGGAAGGGACCTCAGGAGATCATCCAGTCCAATCCCCCTGCCAAAGCAGGTTCACCCAGAGCAAGTTGCACAGGAAAGTGTCCAGGTGGGTTTTGAACACCTCCAGAGATGGAGACTCCACAACCTCTCTGGGCAGCCTGTCCCAGTGCTCTTGCACCCTCACAGGAAATAATTTTGTCCTCATGTTTAAGTGGAACCTCCTGTGTTCCAGCTTGTGCACATTGCCCTTTGTCCTGTCGCTGACCACCACTGAAAGGAGTTTGTCCTCATCCTCTTGACACCTGCCCTTTAGATAATTATAAACATTAATAAGATCCCTTTTCAGTCTTCTCCAGGCTAAACAGACCCAGCTCTCTTAGTCTTTCCTCGTAAGAAAGATGCTTCAGCCCCTTAATCATCTTTGTAGCCCTATTCTATTCTGTCTCCTTTCTCTCTCCCCTTCCTCTGTCCTTAAATCTGGTCTAAAACTGCTGTCAGAATAAAAGCCCTGCACTTTCTCATCACATCTCCTTTCTTCCTATTCTAAAGGACGGGTGGTGCATTTGATTTTCTTCAGTCACAGAGTTGTGTTCTCAAGCCATAAAGACAGGAAAAGCCCTTACTTCTCACCCAGCAGTCTCATGTGTCAGCTCTTGCAGAACCTGGCAGCGGGAATTAGCCAGCTCCTCACAGTATGAGGTTATTCACTTCTACATTTGGCTTTTACATTGTGGTAATTGTGATCCAACACCTTCATTCCCAGGAAACCACGTGTATTTTTCCTCAGTTTTCACACTGTTATCTTCATTTTAGCACAAGATTTTTGCCATCTACAAGATTTTTGCCAGCTCACTTTTCTGATCTCACTGCTTAGCAGACTAAGAATTCTGTGCATACAGGGAAAAGCAGGGTCTGTATATTTAGCACGCATCCTCAAGCATGTTTTAACTTAAATTCAACCCTCTTCTTCATTCAAGTTGTTAAGCTCCTCTTCAGGTTAAATGAATTATTTTAAGCTGAATCCTGAGTTTATCAAGGTTTAGTATCTTGAATTTGAGAAAGGCAGCAACAACAACAACAAAACTCCCAGTCAACCAAATAAAACCCTTAGTTGTAAAGATGTTTTTTAGAGTTCAGAGCCTGTGATGTTTCAGTCCACAGCAAGGGCAGAGAGGATGCATTTATGTAATGAAATGAGAGAAGGAGGGACAGGCTGCCCTGTCTTGAAATAGTTGTGTGGTACAAAAGAAGAATTTGCTAAAGGAACCCCCAGCTCTACTTCATTCAAAACAGGCAAAGCATCTATTTTTATTATGGGCTCTGCAAGAACTACCTGATCTGCTCTGCACAGAACATTCCTGGAAGAACGTGTAAGACTTTTTAAAGGAGTTCTGTGATGCAAAAGAGGTTGTGTTTTACAGAAAAAGACACATATCAGATAAACAAGAACATAGAAAACCCACACCTGACACTGTGAGACTTGAATGATCAAAGAAAATTTTCAGTCTGTAAAGCCTAAATAATAGAAAAGAGGGTTTAGCTTAGGAATTCCTACTGAGATTTGCAGGTATAGCTGCCAGGATCAGGTCTCATTCCTGGATCATGTTCTTTTTAGTTTGGAACTACAGGGATGATTAGACATGCACGTAAGAAACAGCATTCGTGCTTTAAGAGCTTTACCACTTTCTGAGAGTCATGTAGCAGCTTACAATGTTTGTACTCAAAGTGTCTGTACAGAGTTGGACAGGTTAGCATGAGAGACTGTGAAAGCTCAGCTGTGAAATGCTGCCGTGAAGCCTTGGTTTGGCTCTAGATATAACATTTTCCATTGGCTCAAGGAAGATCAAGTTTTCAATTAGACACTAATCAACATTCCTAAGTGTGACACCCTTATACACTTGGAATGTCAGAACAGTTTTAATATGACAGAAATGCAGTTTCTATGACCTTTTATCTTTTAATTGGAAAATTCTGTGTGTGAAATAGACTTGTGCTCCATTCTGTAAGGACTTTGTCATCTAGCCTAGGAAATTCTAAACAAGATTAATATTTGCAATTTTAAAAGGAGGAAAGGGGATTTCTTTGGGTTAAAATACTGAAATACTTTTTTTTATTCAAGACACTATTAAATATTATCTTTCCAGATCTTGGTTGTAAAGTACAGTTGAACTGAAGAAATTTTCTGCCTGAAGCCAAAACAAACAGAAAATCACTAACAGAAACAGGGTGAGAGCCTTCAAACAGAAGGTGTACTCGTTACTGGTTTCAGAGGTGAAGAAAATACATTTCAAGATAAGAGAAAATGCAGGAAGATTGCTTCGTACAGCTTGAAATAAAAGAAACTCTAAGGTTACACACAGGTGTTGGCCACCTGAGCATTAAGGTGACCTTGAAGGCTACTTTAGATGATATTTTGATTTTTATTCTCACACAGCAAAGTATAAACCTTTTTGTCATAGGAATACAATGAGGATATTGACTGGATCTGCTCTGCAGCTCTTGAGAATGAAATAGAAAAATCACTTAGTTAAAAATGTGATTTTCAGTTATTGTGTGCACTGATGTTATCATGAAGTTTCTTTCCTAGCATAAGCCTTGCAATTCCAGTAGGATGTGGGCAGCATGAAGGTCATTTACATATGCTTCCTGTTCATTTTTCTATGTGTTTTGGCTTATACTATAGATGATGTCCAAAGCCTACTGAAATCCTACTTCTCCCATACTTTTCCCCCACATTAAGTGAAAAAAAAGGCATTTATGGGTTTTAGGAATTACTTTTGCAGCTTTCTGCTTATCACCAAGTAGTATGGTTGCACTGGGTGGTGAAAGCAGTAGGAATCCCCTTTTTTATTGCCTCTTTGCACCCTCTACCCTCAGGTCCTCTCCTATTGGCTATGTAGGGAGAAATAGGTACTAGATTCCTCTGGGTCCCATCCAGTTGAGACAGGTGAGAATGGACTCCAAAGCGGGATATAACATCCTGTTTTTTGTATGGGGTCATGGGTAGGTTTCTACATCCATGAAGTGAAGGATGGCACTCCTGAGAAATGCAGCTACATGCTTGTTCTCCCCTTGGGCTGGAATTACAGCCATATTCCAGTCCATAGCATAATCATAATCTAGCCGTAAGTGTAGTAGCACAGAGTCAACACTTTCCAGTGGCTGAAATGTCCATCCGTCACAAGCAGCTATGGGAGAAGGGCTCTGGTCTGAACAAGGGCTACACGTGTTAGCTTCTGTTTTAAGATTAGGGAAAGTAGGACACAAATTAAATCTATTTAAACTTTTGTTTTATGCCAAATTACATCAAATCAAAAGAAGGATGTGGGTCTGCCTATAGCCTCATAGAAAATAATGGGTTAGTATTGCCTTAGTGTAACCAAGAGGTTAGGACATACACTGTCCATTGAAGTTGTATCTAAACCACCCGAGTGCCTTGAGAAACCTAGCCATGTTCTCTGCTCTGAAATATTCAGAAGTTGCTATTTTTAAGTTTCCCTGGCTGGTATAAATAGATCCAGTGAAGCTTCACTGTTTTTCACCAGTTGAATCACAGAATGTCAGGGATTGGAAGGGACCTCGAAAGATCATCTAATCCAATCCCCCTGCTGGAGCAGGAACCTAAATGACATCACACAGGAAGGCGTCCAGGCAGGTTTTGAATGTCTCCAGAGAAGGAGACTCCACACCCTCCCTGGGCAGCCTGTCCCAGTGCTCTGTTACCCTCACTGTAAAGTTGAGATCCTGGTCCCAGAAGTGGTTGAAATGGAGGTGAGTTAAAGGAGAATTAGAGAAATAGATAAGAGGTGGATGGAGTTGTCTGCTTAAATGTGTGTTCTCTAAGCACTTACACTGATTGTTTTTTTTTTTTTGCTTTTTAATGTGTGAACCAAACAGACTGTTTTATAGACTGGTTAACACTTGTTGTCTGGTACAGAAATGGTTAACAAACCTACTGCAGGAATGAAGAAATACCCCAAATATTTTGGGGCAGCTGCAACATTAGAAACAGTTTGCTGTAGTTCACTGCAGGTAAACCCTTACAGCTGAGCTATTTGGATGCTATCATTTCCTTTGAGATGCTCGCATGTGTTTACTTTTAAAGATGTGTAAACCCCATTGAAAATACTCCCAATGGGTGAGCAAACACTCTACCGCCATTAGAAAATAAATTTAAATAAAATAAGATCCTTTGTGCTACATGTTAAATGCCCATTTCTAAGCCTAACCTCATTCACCGGGTACGTAGCTGAGTCCCTCTAGTGGCATAAACATTTATTTGGCTTCAGCACGTTATTAAAATTCTATTTTACAGCCACATTAGAGCAGCAAATTCACAGGTAGCTTTTTTGGACACTCTGAGGACTATGGCAAAGTGAATCTTGGATTAGCTACCGTGCAGGCTAGTGTTAATAAATGTAAATTGATTTTTAACTGTGAGGGGCAATTATAGATGCACTGGAAGGAGAAGGGAATTTTTGCAAGGATATTCAAGAACTAATTACTATCAGTAAGAAACACGCAAAAAGCAACGTAATACCCAGAACAGCCAATAGGGATAAAAGCTTATACACAAATCTGTCATGACCTAGTAGTGAAGACTGTTTAAAAACACTGGTCTCCACTTAGCTTGTAAATGCGCATCCCCCTCTTTCTCACTCATATATTCTCTCTCTCTCTCTCTGACACACAGACACACTCTCACACACACACAGACACGCTCCTGGATTTGCAGCAGACAGAAATCTAGGGCACTTCTTGGCATCCACAGGAAAATCATATGGGATTAAAAAACCCACAGCAGTAAGTACTCACTGCATTAAATGTTTATTAAGTGGCATGCTGTCAAAACTTAGATTTAATAGTAAATACAGGAGGACGTTAATGGAAATTGGTTGTATTTGATTTTTCTTAGGAATTGCTGAAAGCTGCCTCTTGAGGATTACAACTTCACCTTTTGCTTTTACTGATGCTTGTTTACTATCCATGTGGCAAGCTCTGGACAGCCAGTAATCCATTCATTATCCGTGCTGATTGAGTGCAGGAGTAGTGCAGTGGTAACTACTTCACTCAGCTGACGGCAGACGACAAAAGGAGGGAAATGATGAATTCGGACAATTTAACCTCCCAAAGCTTCCTCTCTGCGATTCACAGCAATGCCAGCAATTTATTCTCAGGGCTCCAGTTTGTTCAGTCCTTCAAGCCACTCATCATCCCCTGCTACTCGTTAGTGGTTTTTATTGGTGTCATTGGGAATTACCTTCTCATTTATGTTATCTGCAAGACAAAAAAAATGCACAACGTCACCAACTTTCTGGTAGGCAATTTGGCTTTCTCAGACATGCTCATGTGTGCAACCTGCGTGCCCCTGACGCTCGCCTACGCCTTTGAGCCCAGAGGATGGGTGTACGGGCGTTTCATGTGCTACTTTGTTTTCCTGATGCAACCTGTCACTGTGTTTGTGTCTGTCTTCACCTTGACTGTCATAGCTGTGGACAGATATTACGCCATGGTGTACCCATTCCGCAGGAGGCTCACAATACCGATTTGTGCTTATATCCTGGCTGCTATTTGGCTGCTGAGCTGTACCTTGGCTGCCCCAGCCTTGGTACACACTTACCATGCGGAGTTCCCAGAACTGGACTTCTCCATCTGTGAGGAGTTTTGGTTCCACATGAAAAGAGATCGCTTAGCTTATGCCTACAGTACTCTCATCATCACCTATGTACTGCCTTTGGCTGTCATCTCCCTGTCTTACCTGAGAATCTCAGTCAAGCTGAAAAACCGTGTGGTTCCAGGCAACATCACCCAGGGCCAAGCTGAGTGGGACCGAGCAAGGAGGAGAAAGACTTTTCGCTTGCTGGTCTTAGTGGTGGCAGCCTTTGGAGTCTGTTGGCTGCCTCTGCACATCTTCAACATGATAAAGGACATAGACATCAGCTTGATTGACAAGCAGTACTTCAACTTCATCCAGCTGCTGTGCCACTGGTTTGCAATGATGTCTGCTTGTACCAACGCTTTCCTCTACGCCTGGCTCCATGACAGCTTCAGAGGGGAGCTGAAGAAAATGTTTGCCTGGAGAAAGAAGAAAATTGGACCCACTACAAACTGCATTATGGCCAGCGTGGTGCTGTAAACGAGAGCTGGTGGGAGTGCGCTTCCTTCGTACGGTAACACTGTAAGTAATTTCCATTTTTAATCAGTCCTGGTTGCTGACATTTGTCCTCAGAGCTCAATTATAACAACACAAGTCCCACGCGTAGCTTCCCCAGCACCTCCACTCCTACTGGAGAAGAAGAAGCAGTTATCACATCCCAAAAATGTCTTTACCTCTTTGACAGGAGTTAGAGACCAAGGAAATGTTACAATAACAAGATATCCTTACGTGAACTACAGGGATCCCTCCTTTCTGCTTTGGATATTTCTGGCTGCACAGACATGGGATTTGGGGACAGGGAGAAGCAAGAATTAATGAGACCTAAATATCTCAGTGAGAAAGTGCTTTGGATTGGGTAAAAAACAAATCTGCATACCTACCCAGCATCCAGTCCTTAGCACAGGATCCAGGGTGGGAGACTAACAATATTCCTGTAGTCTTCTTGGGTTAGGACCATGCTGAAGAATATTCCAAAGTTCTCTTAAATGTCTTTCCTAAGCAGCTGTCTCAGCTGTGGTCAGGAAAGCACATTGATAGGAGCTGCTCCAAGCCTCCCTCTGCCAGCTGCCTTGTGCTGGCAGCAGCAGCATGCCAGGGTCTCCCGGCTCCCCAGGGTGTGAGCGGTGGCATCGGCTCGCTTGTGCTCCTGTCAAGTGCCTCTGTCTGAGACAACTGGCTCGCTTGAGTGCTGGTGGCCCTTGGTGGGGTGTGCTGTGTCTGACCTGCATGGTTTCCTCCCTCACTGCTGTTTTCTTCTTGCCACTGGCCCAGCGGGTGGTACAGCATTGCAGCGGGGCTGCCCACCTGCCTGCCATGGCCAACTGCATTGAGCAGGAATCTGTGCTGGATGCTTTTTGAACCCAGCATCATCATCACCAGGTAACTAGTGACAGAACGAGAGGAAATGGCCTCAAGTTGTGCCAAGGAAGTTAAAGATTGGAAGTCAGAAAAAATGTATTCACTGAAAGGGTTCTCAGACACTGGAATGGGTTGCCCAGGGAGGTGGCTGAGTTATCCCTGGAGGGATTTAAAAGATGGGTAGATGGGCTGCTCAGAGATATGGTTTAGTAGTAGATAGGTACCGTTGGATTAGATGATCTCAAAGGTCTTTTCCAACCAAATGATAATAATAATGATTCTATCATGCAATCCCAAACCTCCTGTGTCTTGCGAACCTGCAGCACAGGATGTGGTGAGGTGAGATGCAGTATTGGGAGAGGGGTGATAAAACCAGAGTGATGTTATTCCTGTGAGGTGCTCCTGCGATGCTGATGCTGCCACCAAGGATGGGTAGACTGGAAACATGTTTCCAGTATGAAAAAACATCCACAAAGGGGATGTTACGATGTACCACCATTTTACTGATATTAAATTGTGTTTCTGCTGTTGTTTTTTTGTCACCCCAGTTTGCTGACCCTACTGCAAGGTGACTGCGTTCCCAGTCAGAGGAGTGGATGTCATCGTAGCCTTCTCAGAGCCAAGGTGCTTTCTGCTCAATTCCTTGAGGAACTGATTTTGATGTATGGCAATGCTGTGATGAGCTTTGTTCTCCAGAGACAGCCAGAGACTTTGATACTGCCTTCAGGAGCACTTCTGGCTGTGTCTGTTAAGAGACAGTGGGTGGAAGGTATATTGAGCTGTGTATGAGCATTATGTGACCAGTCAGAAAGACATGTCGGAGTGGAGTGACAAGTGCTCTCTTTTGAAGGAATCTTTTGAGAAGAAACAATTTCCTTTGACATTCACCTTTCAATCAGATGAGGGAGTTAGAAGCTATAATCAACCTAATGGATTCTAGTTTCTTCCCTCCTCTCTCTGGACTGAAAATATCTGAGATAATTGATAAGCATAAAGGAAAAAGTTATGAAACCAGATGTTGTTTCTGAAGAGCTTTCTTCCAGTCTGCTCAGCTAGAATCTGGGACAGCATGAGGAACTATCTGATACAGAGCTGAGATCATCTGGAGAAGCAGAGCAGTCCAGGGGCAGTTTTGACCATGGCCAGCAAGGGCATCAACCTGACCACAGCTGCATGCAGCCAGAAACGTATGCACTGTGAGGCAATGCAAACAGACAAGAGGGGAGAGGGAAGACAGAAAGGATGGTTTCTCCAGTTTGTAAACGTACCCCTACTGTGAAACTGTGAATATAATTTTGCTCATCGGTGTTCAGTAAGCTTAATCTGCTTAAAAAAATACGGAGATGCATATGCACACACTGGGGAAAGCATTGGAAAAAGATTTAAAATCCCTTTCCACATATTTCCTCAGAATTTCAAGCTGTTCTGCTGTTAGTAATGGGGAACTGGGTATTAGAAGCTGATTACAGAGACATTGAATCAAGGATGTCCTTTCAAAGTGGGCATTACTTGCGTTCACTCTGTGACTAAGTGTATCTGCCTAGCTTACCTTAATCTAAAGACTGGAATGACCTATTAAAGTGTGTTTTGCTTTTGCTGAATTTTAGGATATTGTTTTTCCTTCAAGTTCAATATAGCAAGTTACTGGAATAACTGGTGATTTTGAAAAGGTGAAAAAACCCCTTCCAAACAAACCAACCAAATTTTATAAGCTTTTCAGCTATTGTTTCAGGGCTCTTTTGAAGCCAGCAGAGAGTAGGACACTGAGAGCACTGAAACAACACCACAAAAAGCAGCTTTAAATAACAAAAAAATCCTGATTTTTAGAGATTTTTTTTTTTCTTCTATGGAATTATGTTACTTCAAGCTGCTAATTTGTCAGTTTGTAAAGGTTAATTAGTATTGAGACAGCCCAAAATGTTTACAACCTCCTGCACTGAATACAGACAGTGTTGTATTCCAGAGTGATCCAAAGCCCAGCAGAGTCACTGGGAAGACTCTTGTCCACCACAGCAGGCCTGGTATCATTTCCTTCTTGCCCATCATGTTTTCATCCTCATCTGCCAGCACTGCAGTTTGTCTTATTAATGTTCTCTTGAACGTTAGTGACTGCAGATGGCTGCTGCAGAGAGCTGCACGAAGCAAACAAGAGGGATTTCACTCTCTCTATTTTTTTTTTCCCTTTTTTTTCCTTGAGACAGAAACAAAGGACGGTTCAGTGCATATATTGTTCCTAAAGTGATGGATGCACTGGGAACATCTTGCTACCAGTAGCCTCTGGAGATGCCATTACAGTAGTGCTGAGGTCTGTCATCTCAAGGAGGTCCTCAGGAGTGCCCAGCAGAGCAGGCACCTTCATTTTAGTGCTGGTTTAACTGGTATGTGCCTTGACTCTGTCAGAACTTGCATTTGCACCAGAAAGCTCGGAGCCTGCCCCTTGCTTCAGGCCCTTCTCAGGACTAGGTTTTGCAGATGCACCCTGAAATGATCTGTTTTCTCCAGCGTGGGCTCCTGAAGCTCTTCTCTCTCCATTTTTAGAGGTGTTTTTTTGCTGGGTGCACAAAGGAGTCCAGCTCCGAGCAGGAGGGCAGGGGGTCCCGCAGGCTGGTGGAAACTGAGGCACATCCACATCTGCTCTACCCCACCTCAGAATCCAGCCCCAAGAATCTCTGCTCAATGTAATTACTGTTTTCTCTGATATCCAGAGTAATAAACAATAATAAGATTTAGAGGCACGTTGGTACATTTCTTTAATCCAGTTATGCAAATAATTATATTAAAAGCTGTCATGTGTAATGTGTTTGTTAATCTCCACCCCTCTCCAGGGAACTGCTGTGGTTCTCTGAGGGACCAGGGCTCATCACTACAGTATTTTCAGTGGTATAATTTTTAATTACAATTTAAGAAATCATTGCTTGCTTTCATTTTATAAAGTAGCCTGGTTTACAACTTGGTGAATCTATTAACATTCCCTGTAAGGGTTTTAGTTGTTTCTTGCTTACATTCAAATCCAAGGACTCGCACGCTGCAGGGCAGCTGCTCTGCAGGGATGGAGCAGGGTTTGTGTCTGAGCTATATGCTTCTCATCTGCTGGGATTTAAATTCAGTTTTTTACATGTACTGAGAGACTTATAGCAGGTAGAGACCCAGGTGTTCTGTATTTTACAGCAGCAAATACATGCTATTTATTTATGATGGCTACTCAGACTGTTCCTAAATGTTACTAGATGTGCTGTACACCTTCTGTGATATTGTTTGCTGAGAGATATCAAATGCATTAACCAGAAAGTGGGTGGTCAGGGCATGGTGAGTTTTGGGCTTTGGAAATAGAGGGCTCACTTAGAACCACACTTACTCATCATAAAAATCATCTGGGAGAATTCACTGGGGCCAAGCCTCTACAGCTCAGAAGGCTCTGCATATCTTACATGTGGAGATTAATAGAGATACAGAAGGAGATGATGGGGAGAGACAGGGGATGGTGAGATGCCTTAACTTAAGTGAAGAGCACAGATTTAGATAGTAGTGATCACGGTTTCACAATTTGAAGCTATTCTGCATAGCTGTTGGAGTGACTCAGAACACAGATCTAGCAAATACACTGTATTTGCAGTGTTTACAGATGCAGAAGTGCTTGATCAAACATAACCTACTCCCTATAGTCAAACAGATCAGGTTTTTCAAAGCAATGTACTTATGAAACACACAAAAATGTGAATCAGGACTTGATCAGAAATTAAAAGACAGATTAGATAGTGAAAAAAGATCACTAAATCTGAAATCAGGCAGCCAAAGCAAAACAACAGTTAATCAAATCTCAATTAGTGTTAAGTAGAGTTGGTTCCCCCCCCCCAACCTTGAAAATGGCAGCTTAGAGCAGTCACCAAAGACTAACTTGTTTGTGCCATGCATTGCTTTGTATAATTTTTCCTTGTACTTGGACAAATAAAACGGTGAGAGCTGTATTTGTATCATATTTGGGGAATGACAGTTTTTCTGGGATGGGTAGAAGCAGATTCTACATAAGGCTGTTACTCACAGGAGCATGGTGAGTGCATCCCAGCTGATGGATAGACTGGGAAAAGCTGACATTTTTCAGGCCAGCTGAACAACAGATGCCCTGTACACTTTTAATTGAGCGAATCTTGCTAGTTGAGGTGTCACTGGTGAGTTATAATTAGATGGCTAAGATTAAGCAGGGTACAGATATAAACTGAAAATAGTATACCTGCAGCTGGGAAAAAAAAATAAATGCTAAATTGGACAGAACTGGATGATGCATTCATCAATCTGCCAACCAGATGAGAAGAGGGCAGAGAGAGAAACAACGTGCCAGTGGTAAAACCACTGCTGTCTTCGACACTTCTGCATGAAGAAATATAACACAATTTTTTACCTGCAGCCCTCACCTCTCTCTGCTCACTATCTTTTTCTTTTCTCAGGAAAATGAGTTGCATTCCTCCTGCTTCTCCTGGATAAAAGATTGCTTCAGGGTCAAAGCAAACATTTCAGCCTCATAGAAAGCAAACAGAAATCAGGCAGGCTTTCTAAAGCAGAGGTCACCCTCTTCTTTCTGCAGAAATAACCCGCTGTGCCTGACACGCAGCCTCTGTATGCAGCCATTTGTCATGCAGATCTGCAGCTGGCAGGAGGAAACCTGGCCTGTCTGCCACTTGGACCACTGGCTTTTGTGGTTGCATCAAGTAAATAACTCAGTGACCTCATTCTGGGTCAAAACCATCACTAACTCTGGTCCTTTGTACCTGATTTCCCTCCACATCAACGAGAGTTTGCTGTATGGAAAGTCTCAGAGAGCAACTGCAGATGCATCAAAGGCAACCTGCCCATACTAAGGGGACCTTTCCTTCAGAAATTATTATCATACTCCTTGTTTCAAGCACATTCTTGTGTACTGGTATAACCAAAAAGGGCAGGCTTTCCCCAGGCTGATTTCAAACAAATTTTGTATATGTTTCTATGCTCCCTTCTCTCCCAGCCCTCCCCCAGACTTCGGAAACCATTGATCAACGAGTCAGTATAAACAGGAGCCTTGAGGATGTTCAAATCTTGGTAGCTATATGAAATTAGGAATAATACTAGCATTTTCTTGGTGCTCCCCAGTGAAGGAAAAGACATCAAGTGCTCTCTCCTTTAGGGACGCACCCAGGATTACACAGGGGATGGTGTAAATGGTTCAGAACTAGTTATGAGATGGTCAGGCTGCCTCCCTACATGGCAAAAAGCAAGGGCTTAAGGGTGTGAAGATGAAACATATCTCCTTGGGAGTTGTGTCCCTTTAGGAGCCAAAACCTGCTCTCTTTGCCAAGAAGTTGATAGGGTTGACTTTCTTGCCCGTTATTGTTTACTTTCCCTTTCAACAGCCTGCTTTGTCAACCTAAGTTAATGAAGCTAGTAATTGATATAAATAATAAAACACGCACTCAAGAGCTCCCTGCTTTGTGTCACCAGCCTGTTGGAAATCAATTTGGGATCACTGCTATCTATTTGCAGCTGACTGGGCTCTCCGTTCTTCGCATCTTGTTTACGTTAATTACCACCATTACATTGTAATTTCCTTGTGTTTTTTCCCCTGCAGGAAACATAAAAAAGGAGATGATGGCTTTAATCCGTACATCTACATTTCCTACATTTCCATTAGGTGCTGGAGACATTTTTTCAGCAGCTGGCAGGGCTGCAAAGAGAAGCTTGCTGCTTTCCAACCTAGCAATGAAACCTGCCTCTCCTGCTGAGCACAGTCCTTGGATTCCAGATAACATGCTGGAAAGGCAGCCTGTGGCTCACAGCGACAGGAGGGCATTTAGTTTGTGGTCTGTGAGAGTCTGGTGATATGTGTGGTGCAGAGGATCACTCCTGTGTAACTCAGGACCCCTCCAGCAACATCATCAATGAAGTGATGTGCTGAGCTGGAGGCAGCTGGTGTTCCTGTGAGGTCAGGCAGTACAAGGTGGCATTGCTCTGTCTGTGGTTTCTGAGACACAAGGAGTTGTGTTCAGTTACCCCATCGCAACCACGATGAGATAGACCAACGCCCTGGTGAAGATGTGATGGCCAAACAAGAGGGTAGCTGTGACACACTGGCACAGGCTGCCATTAGTCCCAGCTCAGGTTTGTGTGACCAGCTGCATTCAGAATGGGAAGGTGAAGCAGTGGACTGTATTGTAAAACAAGCCCGTCTTGGGCTTGTGGAGGCAGGGAAAGAATGAAAGAAAATAAACAAAAAAAGAATATTTTTGGACTTCAAGCAAACAATAACCATCCAAAGGCTAAATCTATAGCCATCCAGAGGCTGTTTCTGTATGAATGTAGGAACTACTCAAGCTTTCTTCTGAGCGTGGTCCCTCACTTGCAGTGTGGCAGTTCAGTGAAGTGGCTTTATTCCTTCTTTCCTCCCATCCCTCAGCCATTCAGTGAGCTTGAATAAGGGCCAGGTGCATGCATGAACCATTAACGTGAGGTCCATGTATGCAGAACCATTAGTGTATGGTCCAGAGACAGATGGGTTGAGGGCAAATGCACTTGTGAAAGGTGTTTTTTATAAAAATAATTGAAAGTTTGAGGATGGGGTTCTGAGGCAAGTGTTCAACCAACCCACTCCTCAGCAACGGGATGCAACTCTGGAGGAAATAAGTTGAAAATAATCCAAATATCATGTGAAGAGTTAGCTATGAGCTACATAACCAATTAGAAATTCCTTTCTGAGCCACTATATGCAAAGTATTTTGAATCATGAAGAAGACAAAACCTTCAACACTCAGCTTTGGAATGATTTCCCCTCAATTATTGGATCCTTTTAGAATTCAACATCTGTTGTTAATATGCATAACTTAAAAAAAAATTAAAATGCATTTGAAACCATCTGAAGCACTAGTCATAGCATATGGCAGATCTGTTTAATCTTAACAAGTCAGTAATATTATCATTGTGAATCACTTCTTCATTAAAACATGTATTCATATCTGTTGTATAAAATAATGTTTATTTGTAAAAGCCTTTTGTACCACCCCTGCAACTGCCAGTTGTCACAGCTATTTCTAAATTATTTTGATAGTAGGTCCTCTTGGAAAATTGCCACAGACTGAGGACAGATGAAATGCAAATCACCACCCGTCAGAGTTCTACCAGTATCACCAATAAAGTGCAGGGAAGCTTTTGAAGACCTGTATTTTGCTGCAGTTGCAAAAAGATGGGTTTCTTTATTTTTAAGGCATTTTGGAAAACACTATTCCAAACACTTCTCACCCCTAAAAAGTTATATACAAAGTCTGACAAGATCTGCATGCTTTCATAGTTCATAACGTTCTTCCCTTATTGTTACATGAATCATAGAAATTAAGAGTTGGAAGGGACCTTGAAGACCCTTCAAGACCCTTGAAAAAGGGACCCGTGAAGAACTATCTTTTCCTATGAAACTGTTAAAAATGGCACTACCCACCCAAAATGCTGCTGACTAGGGACAGGGTGAGGACATAGAGACAGGTCAAACTTCAGAAGTGGGGATTAAAAGCCAGACTATCCAGACCCTGAAGTTGTTAAATTATTGAGTAAAGGCAACTGTGCATTGAAAAGCTGTCTTTCAATCATTTCCTGAGAAGATTTACCTCCTCCTCCTACATAGTTTGAGTAAAGGTGCTTGAATTTCAGGCTACTAATTTTTCATGCAGAGACTTCATCCTTTCAGCGCAGTATGAGACTCCTAATCTCAGAGATGCAGGGTTTAAAATCACATCTTCACTTTGCATCCTCAGTGATGGCTGTCAGCCAGCTCAGCTCAGGCAGCAGCTTATTCTGCAATTAGCATTCAACATTTTGGGTAAAACCTTCTCCCATTGCATTGTACAAAAAAAAAAAATCTACCTATTGGAGATGCTGCTATGTATTCACCTAGCTTTAGGAAGTTTAAATCTGAGTTATGGGTTTAGTCTGGATCTGCTTTCCAAGGACTTAAACAGAAGTGGTAAAGTAATCGGCAGCCCTAGGCTAAACATATTTTCTATACATGTGAAATTTACTATCAAGTAAAGAACAAACAAACAAACCAAAACCCCTGACAAGCTAAAGAAATGGATTAACATAAAAAAAGAAATTTTAAAAATTCCTTGATTCCTGGGGATTAGGTCACTTTTAAGAGGAGCTGTCCTGGTTTTTAGTCAAGATGAAGCTAGGTTTCTTTTTAGTATCTAGAATAGTGCTGTATTTTGGTTTCAGGATGGGATTTGTTATGAGAAAAATGTTGATAACTGACCAATGTTTTCATTTTGTCACTGGAAGCTGAAGGACTTCATGTTTTGTTAGTCTACAAGTGCAATATCTAAGGAGGGGGATGATGAATATTTAAATTAATAACCTAAGTTGGTATTTGGGTATGCCAGTGGGATATTCCATATCATATAATGTCATGTTTAGTATATTAATGAGAGTATATCCCCCTCTCTCTCTCTCCAGATTTTGCTTGAGCTCTCACTCTTCCAGGGATTGTGGTTTTGGTTTTGGGACTGTTGGTCCTTTGGGAATGTTATCTGAGAATGAGCGGGGCTTGGTGGGTGGTGAGCAATTACTCTGTGTATCACTCATTTACATATTTTATTACTATTATTATTCTAATATCATTATTATTTTAAGTTTTATTTTATTTCAATTATTAAACTGTTCTTCTCTCACCCTACAAGTCTCCTTACCCTTGCCCCCAATTCTCTCCCCTGTCCCCTGGGCAGAGGGGGAGTGAGCAAGCGGCTGTGTTTGGCTGCAGCCAAGTGCCAGCCAAGCACTAGCCAAGTGAAACCAGCACAGTGGTAGAAGACATTTTAATGTTTGCCCACCATTGAAGAAGGTATATTGCAAGTGCAATATTTGGTAGCTTTCTACACCATTATGGGTTTGCTGAGTGATCAGAAAAGCACGGAAGATTTGAGGGCAAGAGGGAAAGGCACAGGATCTTTAGTGCTAAAATGAATTAGCTGGATGAGCTGAATCTGCAATATGATGTTGAACAAACATAGCCTAATTTACAGTGCTAGAGAGATAATTAGGCAAGCACTTTTACTTCCAGTTTTAACATGAGGTATTTGAAAACAGGGGTGGACAGTGGGTTGGGAGAAGGTCAGACTGGTACAAGAATAGTCTTAATATTTTTGACAACAGTGATTAATATCTAAATGGGGAGGGTCAGTACGGATTTCTAATTCTGAAGTTATTTACACTCAAATATTAAAACTGGAGGAAATGGCTAAAAATTATGTAGATCTACACTAAGTTTTGCAATTCACCTCTTTGAAAATAGTTGTAAAAATAGGAAGCCCTACAGACTACCCTAAATTGCAGATGTTTGAAATTTGGATTTGCAGTTTGATTGCACCTTTTATTGCAGAAAGCCTAACCCTTTGGAGACAGAGTTTTGAGCAGAGACGGCTGTGTCTACATTGTCTCTTCTTAGATGGAGCCTAGAGACTTAACTGAGATACTCTGATTTTCTGCTGGATAGATAACAGTGCTGAAGTTAACTTTGTGGTGTCTCCCTCCACAAGATTTTAATTTAACATTCACAACATAACCAGAGGATAGAAAACAGAAAGTCATGTAAGTAGAAACTCTTGCTAATGCCCCATTTACAGTAACTAAACATTTTTAAAACCAAAGGAAGTGACAGAGGACTATTGGAAGCTTTGAGGTACTCTGTTTAATCTTTGCATAGCTAGAGGTGTTTTCTATGAAACTACAACTCTCGTGACCTGGAATTTATGTCTTCTGCATTTGGTCTAGGCACCCCCAGAGCACTGATGTTTCCAGGAAGAGCAACACTCTTTTAGAAAATATTCATTCTATCCTTGTGAACTGGATACTGCCTCTTTTAACCACTATGACATGTTTCAGGAACTGCTGAAACACAACAAGGAAGACATTACTTACAACAAAATGTGGCAGAGTCTATCAGCATACTATGCACAAGTATGCTGATTTCTTTTATTAATGCCTAAGAATCCAACAGACACCTATTCCACTGAATCTCAACCCTGCATGTGTATTTGCCAATAAGCACTAAGTACCCATTTGAGAGCCCACTAGAGAGTAATAGTTTAATTTAGTTCAGAATAAGCTGTCACTGAAAGCTACGTTACATCTGAAAAGCAAAGAGAAACCTGAAAGGAACCTATAATGCCTCTGTGATTCAGAGCACTTAAGCACTATGTCTAATTTTAAATATCTCCTTCTTCACATTCTGTGATCCTTCTTCTGAAGTATATTTACACAACTGCAGAACAGAAGAAGAGCAAATACAAGTTACTCCTCAAGGATTATATGGAGTACCACCAGCTGCAGTCACAATTTGGGCTGCTCCCAGGTACCTGAGTAGCTTACTACCACCCTCATCAACGTCAGCAGTAGTCCTGGTTTCAGATTCAAGAGAAAAGGAGGTTTACAATAGGTTTCTACCTTTCCCTTCTCCTCCTCTACATTAGTAGAAGGGAAATACAAGTGAGCTTCTAACCTGTTAGTTTCCTGTTTTATAATATTCCTGAATTTTTTTTTCTCTCCTTTTTGTTTTGTTATAGACAATCAGAACCTCTCAGAATGCAGCAATGCCCCCCTCCACAAACGTAGTTCAGGTTCTAATAAAAAGAAGAGCTCAACATCTGAGATATCTCCTCCTAATAGCTACAGCAGATTAAGAATTGGAGCCCATGAGTCACAAATCATAAAACAGAGCATAAGTATACATAATCATCATCCTAATTCAGAGCTGAAACAAGAACTCTAAATCAGAGCTAGTCAGTGTGTCAAGTACCATCTCTTCACAAGGAACTAAGATCAGCTTCTGTTCAACATTCAGCATTAGTACATTTAATAAAATGGCTAGATGTTTACTCACCAAAGTATCTTCATAAGTTATTCTTTGTCTCCCTGGAACCTGCTAATCAGCTGTTTTCTCACTAATTATTTCTAAATTAGAGAAACAAATGTTTTCCCTTCCCCCCAGAAAACCTTACATCCTTTTTCCTAAGAGGACTAATCTTGATGAACATGGTGTCCTCCCACCACCATCAGCTGCCCCTCCAGCACCTGTCCCAGCCCAGCAGGTAGAGCCTTTAAATAGGGCACACAGAAACCTCATGTAAAACACTGGCAGGGTTGTTGGAGGTTGGGCTGGATGAGAGTGATTTATAGATGGTTCTAGCTTACTAAGCAACAAGTTTTACGTGGTTGGATTATTAATAGATACTATTATATGAAGTCACATAGAACCCACATATGCGAGAGGGTGATTAGTATAACTATCTGTACTAATAAAGCCTATTAAAATAGAAAAAAACCCCACCTCCTAATCTGTTAAGAAAATAAATACTGAAGAGAATGAATGAAAATTTATTAAAAAGATTCAGTGGGGCATGAAGGATTTAAGGTTCCACTTAATCTTAGACCTCCAGTTCTCCTGGAGTGCTAAAATGCTGTCTCTAAGTTGATATATTCTTTCTAAGAAACTTTATCTTCTAATTTTAATTGCTGTCTACTCTTACAAGAGATACTGATAGTCAAGTCTTGTCGGTGCCTGCTGATCCTGGGGCTGTCTGGAGGAAGGAGGAGGATGGATCAATATGATTAGTACAAAGCTAGACTTGTTCCTACTTAAAACTGGCTTTTGCTCTAGAGTCTGTATCAGCAATAAGCAAGAGCTCAATTAACACTAGTGCTAATATTAGGTGTTAGCTTCCTTTTTCACCAGTACAGTAAAGATAAGACCAATGACCTCTTGGTGGTGAGCAACAGTAGGGCATAGCTGGTGAGCAGCAAAACCCCAGTGACCAGTGGGCATCAGCTCATTCTCTGTGCAGTCTCTTCTCTATGGCCTGTTCTGCATTCGCTGGTCACCCACTTGGGGTTTTGGGCACTGCCTGGTATACGTGTCTGTTCCTGAAGCTATTCCCACTCTTTGGGGAACTGCAAAACCTAGCTGGCTCAATTAAACATCAAGTACTGTGTTTTGCTACTTACTGGAGCTTGCTGGTCTGTGCTGCATTCTCGATGGTACCTTTTTGTCCAAGAACAGCCTGAGTTGCTTCACCTACTCATTACCAGTCAGCAAGGGCTGAGCCTCTGCTGATGGAGACCAGCCTTACTCTGAGGAGGCTTGCTACCACCACATGTGCCATCTTTCCACTCAGCACAATCACATGCCTGACACCAGGTGAGACCAGTTATCCCAAACAGCAGTGGGGTTTGTAGGTACTTGGCATTTCATAGTCTCTTCACATATCACTAGAGAAGGTCTCCAGGAAGGTGGAGAAATGATAGTCTCAGACAGGGTTCTTGAGCCAGTATTTACTTAGGAAAATACACAAAGCCTTCTCTGTCTGGTTTCCTTTACCTTGGGAGATGGGCAGCATTGTGACAACACATTCCCTGTACGTCCAGATTTTGTGATGCTCTTTTTTTACAGACCATCCCCTCAAACCAAGGCTGATACAGTGTTGACTTTCAGGTTTCAGCCTTGCACCTGTGCAAAGTGAATTCATAGGGAAGTCTTACTCTGCAATACTGGGCTGAGGCATGAACCTCTTCATGGACTTCAGATTTCATCCTCATTGTTTATTAACCCATTTTTTTATTACACCTGGGTCTCTTGCTCCTGCTGATATTATCTCATGTATTTCCTCTTTAGGCACTTTAAGTGGGCAATTGGAAGATCACCTTAACTTCAGACTATGTAGTATGTCTTCTGTTTGTAAATCTTTTCATCTTGTGTAAAAAGCTGGAGGGTAACAGGCTCCTGGTGCAGCTCAAGCTGGCAGGCAGCCTCCCATCCATATGCCTGAGTGAACTGTCTGAGCAAGAAGACAAATCAATACTAATTAATGGTCCCCTGGAAAGTAAATGATTGTTCACAGTGTGCATTGTAGCAAGGAATCCTGTAGGCTGTTTTTACCTTTGATTTATCACACCGTATAAACAAGGGTTTATACATGTAGCCTGGAACCTAGAATCTATTGCTGATAAAGGTCGCAGCTTCTGTTGAGATAAAAGGAGCTTACAAACCTGAGAGAACCACTGAGGATTTTTACTTCCATGG
This sequence comes from Antrostomus carolinensis, assembly GCF_000700745.2. NCBI lineage: Eukaryota > Metazoa > Chordata > Aves > Caprimulgiformes > Caprimulgidae > Antrostomus > Antrostomus carolinensis. The sequence continues at coordinate 23,391 of NW_010307173.1, forward strand.
ATGCAGCAGATAAGAGTGACCATTTCAGCTGTCTGGTTGCTAATTTACAGCAGATCCTGAGGATTGGAACACACAGAAATATATAGAGTCATAGAATGGTTTGGGTTGGAAGGGACCTTAAAGATCATCCAGTTCCAACCCCCCTGCCAGCAGCAGGGACACCTTCCACTAGATCAGGTTGCTCAAAGCCTCATCCAACCTGGCCAAGGACTCAAGTGTTTACTTTTGTGGAGTACCTCCATTGATGTCCCATTTCCTGCAGCAAGGATATATTACTGATAATTGGCCTTTCTGTCTAACAAACAGAGCCAGAACAAGATAGCTAGAATAAGAGAATTTCATTAGTAATTTTTAATAAGAGCAATGTTAAACATCAGAAATGTTGGCTAGTGAAGATTTCCTCTCACAAGCCATAGCAATATTTTCTGGTTTGTTACTCCTGTGCTAAAAGGTTTATGAAAGTGCTGAATCAGTTGATATTATATTGGCTTCAAGTGCAACTCAGAGGGAAGGTTCACTAGTGTCCAGTTGTAAAAAAAGGCTTTTTAAAAATGTGTCAGGTATTTAATTACAGATGGTCACCTAGCAATGTCAGCTTTTGGGAAATGATTTAGTACCAATAGCACAGCCAGGTTCTTCCTTTATTGCAGTCCCTTCCAGCAAGGTTTGTTCTCATAGAACATGAACAATTTTGTTTAATTTCTCTGTGAGAGTACACGATGTTAGGAAACAGATCATTGTACAGTGGCTCAAGCGTATGTTTGAGTGTTGTGCTGCATCAGTGTCACTTCATTATGAGAATACATCATGAGTTTTGTTCAGAAAACAGCATCCTGGGTTGCAGTGAGGATCGCCTTCATTTTGCAACATCATAGTAAAACATTATCTCATGTTCTGCTCATGATTTTCTATAATCCTGGATCCCCGGAATTTTTATTTGTATTCTACCTCTTATTTGTGAAGTTAATCTCTCCTTGCAAAAGCACATCCCTCTGCTTAGTCCTGTAAGGTTTCATCTAGTGTTTTCATATAATTTCTCCAACTTGCCTAGCTGACTAGTTTTTAGTCCTGTCCTTGACATACTTGCATCTCCTCCGACCTCAGTGTTTTCTAGAGCTTTAACAGCATAACTCTCTATTGCATTAATAGGTCATTAATAAAAACATTTTGGATACAGCCAGCTCCATGACAGTTGTCTGAGGAGCCTGTTAACTACATTCTTCTATTTTGATCATTAGCTACTGATAAAAGCTACATTTTCACTAGTTCAGCATGTTTATTCAGCCTGTTTGGCCTGCGCTGTATGATAGTTTCATGTAGAACATATTTTTCTATCTTTTGAATGAGAAGGTATTTAAAGATGGTATCAAAGTCCATTCTGCATTTTTGGTGGTGTTTATTTTTTTCTCTTTATCCTGACCTGCAATCCATTCATAAAAAGAGGTGAGTTTGCTCTGAGACGATTTGCAGTTGACAAATCCATTTTGACCCTTACTCATTTCCTTGTTTTCTTTCATGTGCTCACAAAGATTTTGTGCTTTCCAGGGTTATTCTGGCATTCGAAGGTAGTCTGACTGATAGCCAAATTCCCAATTAGTCTTTTCCTTCCACTCTTTGCAACTGAATATATGTGCCCTTTTCCAGCCCTCTGATGCTTGTTTATACTCCGTGACTTCCCTAAGATAATCCCAAGTGGTTCTGACATTTCTTCTGCCATATTCTTTTGCAGTTTCCCAGGATAAAGTCCATCAGGATCAGGCAGTGTGAAAACTTCAGAGTTCTCTAAGTGTGCTGATGCCTCCTTGAGCATTTCTGTGGAGAGGTCCTGCTGCTGTGCTGTCACTTGCATTAGCCAGTCATCGCGCTTGGTCTTAGAAAAGCAAAATAAGACAAGAAGCACTTTGGTCTTCTTGGCTTTTTGTGCTGATGTCTTCCCTTTCTCGTTTGCTAGAGAATCAATACTTCACTTAGTCTCTCTTTCTCAATGTATATCTAGAATTGCTTCTTGCTACTTTTGATATAACTTGTAAAAACCTGTTCTGTACTTACACTTTTAAAATTTTTCTCTCTGCTACTCATGCTATTCTTTGATACTTGTCTCAGTAGCCTCATTTAGTTGCTACTTTCTTCAGGTATCTTGCAGCACCTTGCAGGACTGTAATATTAGTCATGATAAAATACTTAAAACTAAAAGTAAAATAACATTGACCAAACCCACCACCTGCTTTCCTTCTAGAGGGTTTTTTTGCATTATCCCACCAATAAGGGCAGTTAAAAAGGGGGCCACGGGCTCTCTAACAAATATAGACTTAAAACATGATTTTGGGACAATTCTGTTAAGTTTTCTTACCGTGAGAATCCCTTATGTTTTTTCAGGCAGTGGAAGTGGGCATGATATTCAGATGTACAAATTGAATTACTCATTTGAATAATTAAAATTATTAGAGCTGTCTTGAAATCCAGTGTTGCAATAACACTTTGAGAAGAGCTTTTCTCCTCCTCATTTTTTGTTCAAAAGTGAACAATTGTGTTTCCTTACACATTTAAGTGAACAATTGTGTTTCCTTACATATTTCCAGTTTATTAACTACGAGGCCACACATTTTGGCATTTCAGGTATCATAGATATGAGATAACTCTTAAAATATCCTAAACTGCAGTTGTCTACTATCCTGTCATCTAAAACAGTCCTTTCCTCAGTACTGGAAGTTAACCTTGATCTTGGAGACAAGCTCAGTGTTTGTCGAGCAATGGTGCTCTTCCACTGCCACCTTCTGGCCATCACCAGCGGGACTTGGGCGAGATGGTAATGAAAGCATTAAATGAACTTGAAAATATAAAACCCGAAAGATTCAACTGTTCTTTAATTTCTACCAGCAAATAAACCTCACCTTAAATGTCCTCTTTTGGTCGGAACTCTAAAAGTAATAATTTTGTATAGACCTCTGATGATTTTGATAAGTCTGTAGTTTTAGTTATAATCTAATGCTATGAGGTGGACACTGTGAGCTAAACATGGAAAAGGCATTTACAAATTTACAAACTATGAGGTTAATCTGAAAGTGAAGGAAAGGTTTAGGTCCATCAGTCACTGGCTAAGCTGAGCAGGAACACTTTACACCAACATAAAAGACCTCCTGTTAAAATTGTGCTACATTTTCTAGTTTTCCAAGCTTTATTATTTGTGCCTGTATTTTAGAGTATTTTTAAAATTTTGTGTTCCTGTAATTCCCTGTATTGCTTCAGATGCTCATCAGGAACTTGGTGAAATTTTTAAGATGAAAAGGAGGAGGCCTTCTCCTTAGGAAAGTAGACCACAGCTGTGCTGGAATGTCACACATCCCTGTGCTGTATTCACATGAATCACATTCAGTCGTACATAGATTTAATTGTGCAGAGCTCTGTGTGTGCATCTGTATGACAACCATTGCCAGGTTCCATTCTTCCTTTCACTTGCTGGAGGTTGCAGAGAGGACCTTCCTTACTCCTTCTTTTCTCCAAACTTCTCTCCATTTAGACCAGAACTGAGCTCTGAAGTTCATCTATCTGTTTAAGAAACATTGTTTTGTCTTTGGCTGGGAAATCTCTTGTGTGTACATGGCTGTGAATTGGGTCTGGTTTTTAGAAAAACCTGGGTTTATTTAATATCTGAGTGTTCATGATTCTGACCATGTTTTACTGCTGCAGACCTGCCGTGTGCTTCACTGATTAAACGAGGGAGAAGTGTATTTTGTTCCCATTCCTCTTGCATTTTGGATACAGAATTTAAAATGACCACCCAAGAAATGCCTGTCTCCAGCAGGTGTCAGTGGAAGCTACAGAATGGAGATATTCCACCAAAACCAGGTTTTATTCCCCTCTCATTCCTAAAAGGTGGTCAGTGGAGAGGGTGAATGATCCATTCTACAAATAAATGTTATTATAAGCCAGGTTACTTAATTATTTTTTTCCTTGCTTGAAGTAGAGCTTGAAAATTTGCAAAGTGGAATGTTGTGACTGTCAGAAGGGGACAGTGATGAAGCAGGTGTTAAAACATTTATTGAAGGACCAGTAGACAAGTTTGGAAAGTTTGAATTAGTGACCCAATTCAGTCATATTTCTACAGGGAGTTAAGGGTGTCTGACTTTACTCACTGGAGTAGTGCTTTACTCTGTAGAGCACAAACATGCAAAAGGGCAGAGATACGGTTGTCTCAGTAGCTTAAATCCTGAAATTTCCTGACATTTGAGTGCTTTTGAGGCAACTGGTGGAACCTCTACAGACATGCCAGTGCCTACCTGATGTCCTGCATCTCAAAGGCTGGGGATTAACACTTCCCCCAAACTCAGACAGTGGTTCCCAAACATTGCTAGCTGCGGTTTCCATAGCTCCACTGACCTTTGAGCATGAGCTCTACTTGCTGCTCACATCACACCTTCCTCCCTGCCAGCTTCTTCATTCCTGACAGCTTCCTGTAATGTTGGGTGGTCCCAGAGACACATTCCTTGAGCCAGCAAGGAGCTGCAACCAAGTTACTGACAGTGGTGGCTTGTGCTTTGCTGTGCAAGCTGATGGCATTAACTGACTGATGCCAAACAAATAGCTCGGAGAGAGGGGTCCATGTGTCACTGCTCCCTGGCAAGCTGCTATGAATACAACTGCACAAATACACATTTTAAACTAGGACTAGAATGAAGTTGAATGAAGGTGGATGAAGGTCAGAGTGACCTTCCGTGCTTTGGCTCTCACTGGGGCACTAATGAGGACCTAATAAAATCAGAACAACCATGTGCTGCCATACCCAGATAGCCTGTGGGGAGACTGGGAACAAGGAGACATATACGTATCTGACCACAACTACACAAAGATAATTTCTCTTTCTTTTAGTGGCACTCCAAGCAAATGATGAGAGGTTTGCATTAAGGCTGCTAGCAGTTCCCTTCTTCTCCCCCTCAAGCACACCACGCAGAACAGTGTTAGCTGACTTCCAGGGGCTGAAATCGCCCCACACAATTTCAGGCAGACAGCTGCTGGTTATCTTTCAAAGTAGGGGCAGTTTTAACCTTACAAATGGCAAAATCTGTTCTCACCAAAAAGTTATGAACATTTCTAAAGCTTTTCTTTGCTGTTCTGTTTTACTGGTGACATAGAGTGGCAGCATAACATAACAGAGGTTTAAGAAAACACTATTGTACAGCATAACTTCTTCGTTATTGAGAAAATATTCACAAGACAAGAATACTTATTTGTCATACACGTGAAAACAGGAAAAAAAATACCTTTGCCTCATAAAGGACCTTGTAACTGGTCTGAGACTCTTGTCATTGGCCTGAGCTGCCATGTGTGTACCCTGCACGCTTGCAACAGCCCTTCTGAGAACTGCTGCCCAGGCACACGCATGCATAAAAACTCCAATGGTTTTAAACTTTAGTTAAAAAAAAATATTTTAATATAATTTTATTTAATATATAATATTAAATATTAGGATAATTTGTTGCAACATGTAAACAAGGTTCATTAGACATTTATTTCCAGGAACACTTAAATACATTGCAGAGTTCTCAAGCACTCATGGCCCTGCAGAGGATCTTCCAGCAGGGATTTTGCTGGTGGTCTCCAAGCTCCCAGAGACAGGCATGTGGCAGGGTGGGGGGATTATGAAGAAAGACATGTAGGAGAAACTTCACAAGGTCATTTGCAAGGTAATGGTGACTTTTTCTGTATCCCAGTGTGTAACAACTGAATAGTCTCATCTTCTTAGTATTGTCTTGGTAATGAATAACATATACTGTCCTTGTACCCTGCAATGTTCTCTGAACCCTCAGTTGCCTGTGTGTGTGCATACACAATCACACACCTAATATAAATGTTTCTGCTGAGATCCCAAAAAGAATCAGAGCCTCCAGTGACTGCGAGCAATGATGACACATAACAGCTGAACAGACCTATAGTGACCAGCTATGGCATGATGCAGAGCTGGGGCTTCATGAGCTTTGGTGTAACTAGAGGCAGCATTTCTAAAAATCTATGGCTCAGCTACTTGTCATTACTGAAATATCCAGCTCCTGGGCACCAGGTTAAATTTGAATACTTTCTGAAGCTTGGTGCCTGAACTCCATAACACTGCTGGATATATTTGCTCTGATACTCTGGCTCACTGGATCCAACAAGTGCAAGTTGCTAGAAAGCATTAGCTGACTGACTTTGAATTGTAGGTTAATCATTCTTTTGGAAAAAAAAAAAAAGGTAATTGAATGCTCATTTGAGGAAGTAAGAGCTGAGGAAATATCATTGCCATCTTGCAAAGGACAGAAAGAGATTTATATTCTCCAATTTCCATACTGAGAACCTTCCACTGTGTTTTTAACGCATTTATTAAGAGATACCTCACTTGTGAAGAGCTACCCTCACTTGGAGGGTAGCAGCAGCATTTCTGTGACATGATTCAACTAACAGGTACCTCACAACATAAACATGCGGTGCTTTTAAACCACAGATGTGGTGTATTTGCCCAGAAGATTTTATTAAAGAAGTTCCTACCCCCATACCACTTGAAGATCGTGAGGTCTCAATGCCACTTCACAGGAACATTTTTGTTGAATAGTGACAAGGGGTGGACCCACCTATCTTGTGTGAACAAAACATTTTGTGTGATGTTTTATTAACAGGTTCATCAACACGCATTTGCAAAGCTTTTCATGATCCTCTATCAATTAATCCATTTACCTATTCAGAAAAGCAAATTTATTAAAACATGCATCCATTATTGAATAACGACACTAAAAGTCTTTAAAGACACTTGGACTAATACACAAGATCAGTTTCTATTAACATCAAGTTAATAATAAAAAAAGACTTTGTCTTAATATCCTTTATCTTAATTTGCAGTTCTCTAGCAAGAGAATCTCATGTTCATTTATTCCTAGATCTATAATTAAAAGCTCTGTCATAAATTCCCAGCATCTTCATTTCTAATGTGTTTTATTCATTATGTTGCATCGGAATTCAGAGGATGAAATTATAGATGATTCTTGACGTATCACGCAAACTTTTTTCTTGAAGTGGATTCAATGAGGGTAACAAAATCTGCCTTTAAGAAAGATTCAATAAAGTAAATGAGGAAATAATTTGGAGTTGATTGTAAATGCGAACCATTCTTACTCTCTCACAGGAAATTACTGAAATCTATTGCTGTCACCAGTTTCCATATAACTGAGGAGCTGGTCTGTTGGTGTTTTGCATCTTGTTTCAAACAAGAAGGCTTGTTTGCTAAAAATGGCAACGTGCCACTTCCAAGGTACTAGAGATGTCTTATAGGCTTGTTCTCAGTGATGAGAGGGATGAGGTTTTGGGTGACAACTGTGGTTTTGGTGACCAAAGGTTGGTCAGCAAAGGGCTGCTCCTTTCTTCAGGAGGGTTCCACACCAGAGGTCCTACACCTGCAAACACTGGATGGTGTTGCCAGGGCTCCTGGGCCTGGACTGAGGACACCTCAGGACATGCTTGGACACCTCCATGGTGACAACCCCTCCAGGGTGTTGGGAAGCCCTAGAAGCTGAAAGCTTGACAACATTTTATAGATCAGAGCTTTACAGACAGCCACAAGTGGGGAAGCAATTCTGTAACGGCAGTCATGTGAATCAAAAGGCAATACTGTGAGTTTGAAAAAGGCTTTTCCCACCAGTATACTTGCAAATCTCTCTTAGCCCTGTCAGGATAGGGAAGAATGTGACTCACCCAGAAAGGAACTTTGCAGGTGTGTTGTGCATCCAGCTAAAGAGGACACCATAGCAGCCAATGTTGAACAAGTATGTTATACAAGATACCAGAGGGAGCCACCCGTATGGAGCTGCTTACCAAAATTTTCATGTGGCCAAGAGCCAAAAAGCACATGCTTCACGAAAAGAAGGAAATGGGAAACTCTGTAGGACACTTTGCAGGTGAGAGGGGAGAAGTATATCCCTGAGCTCCCCAGGCTGCCATGTGGGCAGCTGGATCTGAGATGTGTGATGGTGTTCAGTCCAGCAGTTCCAACTTAGTGACCCCAGCCAGGCATGTGGGTTAGCTGGTAACCACTGTGTTGACCATCTGATACAGCCCTGTCAGGGAACCACACCAGAACTGCCCACAACCAAAAGCTGCAAGCTGGCACCCAGCAGTGAAGAGGCAAAATAGACACAGGAAAAATCCCAGCTACTGGAGACAGTTTATAATCAGGTTGTACCACTTTGGGTTATGAATGTCACACCACAAAGTGATCTACTGCTCTCATTTTCTAGCATTCAGTTGTGCTTCCATCTACCTCGGTGAGGTAATCAAACCACGCTGTGAGAATAAAATCTAGCAAGGCACTGTGTGTATCCACATGTTTAGGGAAAACTATATATATACATTTTTTTTTAAACATGTGATGCTGATTATCTGCAGATACTTGATGTGCTTGTGATTTCAATCAGCATTTTGTTCCCTCATTGCCTGTCGGTTTATTGATTTATAAGCCCTTTAGAATGGTATGATTATTGCTAGCATTTTATTCTCAGTGGGGGTAAAATGGTATTTCATTATTAACGTGTTAGAAGCTATTTCAAACTGACAGTTTGTTTTGAACCTGGGCAAGAGAAGTGACATTTATATTTGGAAGCGGAAGATTGACATTGAAATTATTCTGAAACATAATTATAGTAAAAGCAAATGCAGAAAAGATAAAAATTCCAGCTAGAGTTTCTGGGGGCTCCTCTGCTGTTGGTAGCTAATTCCTGCTCTTTTCTCAGCCCCCCATAATGAGACGTAGTGGTGGTCCCTGTAGGCATTTATAGTAGATGCAGGATCAAGATTTTTACTCATTTAGGCAACTCAGTGCAGGGCTGTGAGTGAGGATATAAGGCAAACGCTGGTTCTACAGCTTGTCCTAGTTACAATACACAGCTGCAGTGCTTGAAACTGGGGAGGGGGTTAGTGCTGGTGAAGCAGCTGATAGCCCAGGGGCATTTACACACCTTTGCCTTCGGGCTGATTTAGAAGTCAGTATTTGCCAACATACCTGGGTGCCCATCTGCTACAGCAACGTGGGGGAACTGGGCACTGCTGCAAACTGGCAATCTAAATAGATTGTAGGAGGGCTTTTTTCAGATTTCAGTGACTGACCCTCTATTACTGAGGTCTAAAGGAACTTTTCCACTAATGTGAGTAGGAGCAGAGGCCAGGGCTGTGCTGGCATGCTGGGAGTTTCCATCTTGGCATTAGAGCTCATGAGACAGAGACACTCTGCAAGTTTCATGCAGGAATTACGTACAACCTATTAGGCACAGTATAAGGAATACATAAACCCAGGGAGCAGCAATGAGTCAACATACTACACGAAACCTGCTGCCAAACATGACCTTACTTGTTGCTATCTTCTCTGGAGCAGAATGAGAAAGAATACAAATTTGTCACTATTGCATTTTTTGTGTGTTGAGTGATTTTTACAGTTATTTCTCAGACATACATAGAAACTCTTACAATGTAGTTTGTCATATTTAATAAGTTTTAAGTAGATTAAATATATAAAACGTAGGGACTCAAAATTCTTTTACTTAAATGCGTCGGCTTTTGTTTGTGTAAGACTGAGAGCCTTAAACTATGCCAATGCATATGCCTTTCTACTTGAATTTACTTGAAACTGCAGTATTATTAAATTCTTAGGATGAAATCCTAGCCTCACTGAAGTCAACCGGAGCGCTGCCTCTCATTCCAGCGGGACCAACATTTCAAGATTTCTGCAGGGTGCTCTATTACTTTTTCCCTCCTGAACTGCTGTGTTCTCGTGGTCAATCTTATTACATTGTGCTGTTTCATGTTCCTTTCTAATGAATGAAGTAAAATGTGTATCCATTATCCATATATACTCTCTTCATAATAAAGGAAGGCAGCAAAAAATAATTATTAAAAATAAATATCCAGTTTTATCTCAGTAACACAGAGAAGGTGGCTCAATGACAAGAAATATGGAAAAACATAAATATATTTGAGACTAGAATATTGAGCCCCAGATGAAGAAGAGCTGAAGGAAGCAGTATGCAATTAAATACAATTATGAAATATATACAGGAAATTAGAGTTGTTCATAGCTATTTTTCCAATTAATATTTGTCTTTCATTGAAGGAAAAGCTTTAACTGGAAATAACCACCAGAATTTTGCCTTGTCAAGCAAGATGCTGATTTCTTCTTTATTGGACGGGAAAAAAACCCACAACCCTCCATAAAATGTTTTTGGAGGGTGAAAGATTAAAAGACTGCAAAGTGTTTCTCGTTTCAATGAGAAAAATCAAAATTTCCATGAATAAGTTTCTGGATGAAATAGTAGAACTTGTCTTTATCCTAACGATGACATCTGTTTGCAATAACACTCCATGCCAGTAAACGATGTTATTTTAACTAATCTATTGGCGTGGTGATGAAAGTGACAGTAAAATGTTGATATGAAAGCTAATTTCTGTGTTTGGCCTTGAGATCCATCTTCACAGACACCGAGTGAGTGCAGAAACTATTTTTGGCAACATCACAGCAATCCAGATTTAATTCTGACACTTCTCTGCCTTCCTGAAATCCAAGGAAGACATCTGGCTGCGTTTTCTGCGTATGTTTGTGAAGTGCCATTGAAATAATTAGCATCAGCAGTGAATTTGGAGACAGAAATGTGACGAGAAGGTGCATATGAGGAGGAGGGGACTAAAACCTTGGGTTATGAGGAAAAAAAAGAACGGCAGCTCTTCAATGTATAATGTGCTTACTGAAAGCTGGGAATAAGATGTCATTCTGAATGTGTTTCCGTGAACTTTAAACTTTGTTTAGTGCTTCTATGTTGCTCAGACCCATGTTTTATATGGAATTATGCATATGCATGGCACGTGAGGAATGAGAGGATGGCTCTGCCTGTTCCCAGGGGAGTCCCTGCCGAAGGCATTTGTGATCCCTGCCATGGCTGTGCTTCCAGCAGCCCTTTAGAATAACTGACTTAAGTGTTTGTGAGTTATCAGTTAATTTAATACTATTTACAGTGGCCACAGACTCCTCATCATTTTTTTTTTGGAAGCTAGAAACTTTTATTTAAGCAAAAATAGCTCTGCAGACTTTGTTTGCAGTTGTTGAGCTTAATACGCCTCCGTCTTATTGCCTTCCACCAGAAGCTGAACTTTTTAGTTACAGACTCCCTAAAAGAAAAAAAAAAAAAATATATAAAACCCCCCAGTGCTCCTCATCTGCTGAGATAATTGTGTGTTGGTCTCCTGCAGCAGCGACCGGGCCAAGTGGATGCAGACGTGCCTGGGCTGTCTGTGCGGGGTGGCTCACCAGCCCAGACTCCTCACAGCACACGTTGCGATGATGCCGTGAGGCATGGCACCCGGCACAGCCGGCAAACACACGCTGGTGCAGGCAGACCCTGCGTGTTCAGGCACACGTGGGGTGGGAGGTCGCTGCCAGACACGCTGCTGAAGATGTCTGCAGCCTGCCCACAAGGCAGCCATGTGGGTGGAAGACAGGCAAGCGGTGGAGCAAACTGGCTTATGGCTGTTTCGTTTTGGAGATCACTTTTTCCGAGCGTCCTAAACATGGGCCTTAATCATCAGCACTTTTGAAGCACTCATCATTCTTGTATCCAGGCAAGGAACCTTGTTATTACCCTTTGAAAGATACCACATTCCCTCATTTCCTATGGAAGGGGGCCTGCCAGCAGTATCGATACCGGCACCGCTCAGTTTGTTTCAGATTAGAAATGTCCCCAGGGAAGATGTGTGTTTGGCTTTGGTGGGATCTCAACACAGCCACGGGAAGAAACTCTTGCACTGGGCCACCAATGGTTACCTCAAGGGAATGCATTGGTGGTCACCTTCAATGAATGAACAAGTCTTTGCCAAGAGGAGAAAATACTCTGTGTTTGAATTGAGAAACCCTCTTTCTCCGGCTTCTTGTTGCTGAAATGGTGGCAGGAGAGGTTACTGTCCTTCAGTGACTGCCCTGAACCTTCCTCTGCATGGAGGTGGATTGCAGCGATGCTGGTCCTTGCTGTGGTGGCTGGGCTTGAGTAAGCCAGTCTGATGCTGGAAGAGATTCTTGGAACAAAAGGAAATGTAAAATGCTGTTTTCAAGTGGACAACTGCCCACACTCTGACCTACCCTGAGCTACAGCTCCCAGCAACACATTGTGCAGCAGGAACTGAAAGGAAAATCTGTGTTTTCAGTAAAATTTAAATTTCCCCCCGGTATTTCAGAGAGTTATGAGATGCACGTTCCATAACTACGTGTAAGGGGTCTGTAAATAATGCACACCATGGCTGTTTGCAGAGGGAGAGCAAGGGATGTTGCAGTCCAGCTCATGTACAAAAAGGCCAGTTATGGAGGGTGAAGAAAATACTGTAGAGATGTGATATCACAAGTTATATAACATCATGGCCAAATCTCTGCAGCTGGATATCATCAAATCAAAATTAGAAACTCATTGGAAGCAAAGGACAGTCTTTGCACAGATTGCCTATAAATCTGCAATAACTAGTTTTCCCTGGGCGTAACATCAAAAACATTTTTTAGTGTCTCATTAGTAAGAAAATTTATTGCTCAACTATTGAACTATGTCGATTTTTGAAAACATTGTGTGAATAATTCCAGAAAGCATGTGTTTGATTTGTATTTGGTTTGTGCCGCTGGATAGAAAAAGTGGCTTTTCCCCTATGATGAAATGACACTAATCATGAAATTAAAAGGTGAAGCATGTCTACAGTTTCAGAACAAGGTAAATTTTTATAAATATGTTAATGCCCTCCCTTGCCCATAAGTCAAACAAATATTAAGGAGTTCATACCCCAGCTGAGCTTAAAAAAAAAAATAAAATAAATAAATGGAAGGCCCAATTACAGTTCTGTAGAGGGGAAAAGAACTCCTCCCAGTCCTTATTATTTCCCCTTTGTGCTACAGTGTGTTTCCCAGCTGTGTCTGTTGGCTGGTTTTGTAGCTCAAATAGCCTGGAAAAAAAAAAAAAATAAGAAAAGACTGAGAAACAGGAGAGAAGTTTAAATCAAACTCAGTGTTGTCCACATAGGATGGAGAGAAAGAGTTCACAAGTACCTGATAGGTGGTGCAGATTTATTGACAGTAATTTGTGTGTGCATGAGATAGGCTGACACTGGTAAGTGCAGGCAGAGTGATATCTTTTCTCACATTTTAGCAATAGAGAGGGCAGAATAAACAGGTCCAGGGAGATTCACTAGCATGGACCCATGTGTGCAAAAGTCCTTCAAATGTTTGTGTGCTGAGGCAGGTGGTCCTGCACCCAGGAATCACCCTTAGCTTCAGTAGGACGTCCTGGATGAGTATGGGTGAGCAGATAACACAAAGGCACCGTTAACAGCATTCCCTCACTAGATTTCCCTCTGCAAACAAGCACTGTCAGCAAGCTGGAAAGATCACAGAATCACAGAATAGTGGGGGTTGGAAGGGACCTCAGGAGATCATCCAGTCCAACCCCTCTGCCAAAGCAGGTTCCGAGATCATCTAATCCAACCTCCTTGCCAATGCAGGTTCCCTACACCAGGTTGCACAGGAAAGTGTCCAGGTGAGTTTTGAACATCTCCAGAGATGGAGACTCCACACCCTCTCTGGGCAGCCTGGCCCAGGGCTCTGGCAACCTCACAGTAAAGAAGTTATTCCTTAAGATGAAGAAAAACCTCAGATCATGACGATTCGTGACACCATGCTGACCCTGCAGGTCCCCAGGGCTAAAGCATAGGGGCAGCAGGGTCAGGCAGGGGTATTGCGGGGCGGCTATGAGGTCTGGAGCAGCTTTTGGGGCAAGCCCAGATCTGGACCATCCAGATGCAGGAATGGGCTTCCTCCCACCTTCAGGTGTTACCACCTGAAGCACAAGCAATACCTGCTCTGCAGATATTTCTCAGCCAAGACTTCCCACTCAAGACTGTTGTGTTGAATAAAGGTTGACCTCCCCTGCTCTGGGGAAAGCGAGGGAGAGGGTACATCGTGGAAGAGCTGAACTTCTGGCTCCAGCAAACCTTCACTTAAGACCTCTCTGGCTTGCCTACAGAGACCTCCGAGCTGGGCTCCAGAGGACACCAGCAGCACTCCCCCACTTTCTTCCAGCTGTGCTGGGAAATCTCTTTCCCAAATATTAATGGGAAATGAGAAAATACAGACACAGCCCCAGCCTTCACTGGAATCAAAGTGAGCTCCCCCATGACCCTGCTCTCCCACGCCAGGCCCCTCAGCCCAACTTTATGGGTGAGAAGGATCAAAGGGTTCCAACTGCTCCCATATGGTAAATGGCCCTATACGTTGTGTATAATTACACACAAGCATCCCCACATCCATGTTCGGTCTCTATTAAAGATCTCTGGGTGACAGCCAGCACCATTTTCACAAGGCAAGAACATCTCCAAATGTCATGACGATGGCATCACACACACATGTCCTGGCAGCTGTGGGGCCAGGACATGGCCTGGCCATGGCATGGGATCCCTTCCACTGCTGCTGGTCCTGCCTCGCAGAGCTGGGACATGGAGATCTTTGGTCAGCAGCTGGGAGAGGTATTCTTCAGCCACAGGGTGGCATCTGATGGATGCATTCATGGAAAGTTAATGCTGCTCGGGTGAATCCAAAGCTGGCCTTTTAAAAAATTAATTTCATTTTGTTAATATAACACACCAAAGGGGATGTTTGCATTTTATTAAGACCACACAGAAAAAGGAAGTAAATCAGCCCTTTAGTCACTTATTTTAGGCTGTTATGATCCTTTTTTGAAGCAGAGCTGTGCAATGGGTGCAGGTGGCAACCCTTGGGGCAGGGCTCTCGCCCCTCTCCCATGCTGGAGGAGCACTGGTCGCAACAGAAACTTCATCTGCAGCTGGAGACTCTGGGAACAGGAGTGCCAGGACATGAGAAACACCAGATCTATTCTACTTTTAAAGACTGAACTCACTCCCTGGAGCACAATCCTGCCTTGCCAGCCGGGCAGCTGCCCTGCAGTGTGTCAGCAGAAACAGCCCTGTCCACCCTCCTCTTCTCCTCTAAGAAAAAGATCATAAAACCAGCCAAGCACTGAGAGTACCTGAGGATGGGGATGGTTTCTCATGGGTTGAATCAGATGGGCTTTGGTTGGGCTGGGCAGTGCAGGACTGTGGCAGGGAGCAGGGCAGCAGCCACCTGAGCAGGCAGCTCCTTCTAGCCCAGCTGTGGTCAGAGCCCATTGGGGATCCAGACAGAAGGCAGCAGCTGTTCTTTGGCACTGACGTGGAGAGAAAGGGAGGGAGAAATGGATGAAAGAGAGAAGGGAAGGGGGCCTAAGACTGAAAAACATTTGATTTTTTTTCCTTGTGTTCAAACAATAGAATTTGAAACAACTTGGAGATTCAGAGGGAAGTATCATTTGGTTCCATAAATGATGTTGGACTAAGCTGGGTGGGGCAAGAGAGCCCAGTTCCCATTTCCAGCCTTAGGGCAAAGCTGTGTGATGACCCCTGGAGGTGTGTGAGAGAGTTGGGGCTGTTCAGCCTGGAGAAGAGAAGGCTCAAAGGGAGACCTTCTAGTGACCCTCCAGTACCTGAAGGGGCTACAGGAAGGCTGGGGAGGGACTTTTCATAAGGGCAGTTAGTGTCAGAACAAGGGGAAATGGTTTAAACTGGATGAGAGTAGATTTAGATGAGATATTAGGAAGAAATTCTTTCCTGTGAGGGAGGTGAGACACTGGAACAGGTTGCCCAGAGAAGCTGTGGCTGCTCCTCCCTGGAAGTGTTGAAGGCCAGGTTGGGTGAGGCTTTGAGCAACCTGGTCTAGTGGAAGGTGTCCCTGCTGATGGCAGGGGGGTTGGAACTGGATGATCTTTAAGGTCCCTTCCAACCTATGCCATTCTATGGTTCTATGATAATGTAAAGGTCTGTGGTTCAGCCTGGCCACCCACCACCTCTGGGTTGCTCCCTGCTGTTTCCCAGGCCAGCACTTACCAAACATGAGAAGAAAGCTGATTTTAGCAGAACCATTTTACTTGGCAGGTCTGTCCTGCCACAGAAGGACACTGCCTGTTGTCTTTGTAAACCTGCCAAGTTGCCATCCTTGATTCATCCTTTTGGGCTGGAAATTGAGAAGTTCCATCACTAAAGGTGTGAGTGCTCAGCTCAGCCTGACTTCACTTTAGGCAGAGCTCTGTGGCTGTCACTGCTGGATGTGTTTCTGGTTAACATGTACCATTGCAAAAGTGGCACTGGAGAGTAAACTAGTTTCTGAGATGAAGCTCAGAGGTTGACGGAAGGATTCACATGAATGCCCAGGTTGATATGACAGCATCCTTTTCATAAACACAACCGTTATGAAATGTGTGTGTTGGGTTTTTTGAACTAGAGAAAGTCCTATCCCTCTCCTATCCCTTTCAGCTATTGTTACCTTGGGTCATCTCCTGCAGAAACTGGTAGACAATCTCAGGGATTTTTATTTAACAAAATATTTTCAAATGGAAAATACACGGACAAGGGAAAGCCTGTGTTTTGTGGTGGTCTGCCTAGCTAAGAAGAAAATGCAAACAGACTTTTCATCCAAAAGATTCCTCTGGTTTTCCAATGGGGACCTTGGGACCATGACTACCTCAAGGCCTGAGTTGCTCACCCATTTCTGTGAAGGGCTTTCGTTGGGTCACCCTGATTCTCTACAGGGCAGCCAGTAAGAGACGTTTTCTTGGCTCCCTCCTTTCCCCTGCTGTCTGTTTGCTGGCTGCTGTGGTTTGGAGTGACAATGCTGAACAGCAACTTTGATACCTGGTTTGCATCCAAGCAGTGGTTTTTTTCAAGTAATTAGTTTAGGAAGTAAAAAGCCTGCGTTGCTGTGCTTTTTCAGGGACTGGTGGGTTAGGTTACCTGCTGAGTTAGAGAAGTTACCTGTTTGTTTTTTTTTTTTT
>NW_010307174.1:0-3779 GCF_000700745.2 Antrostomus carolinensis
CAAACAAACAAACAAACAAACACAAAATTCATCTTCATCTGGAAAAAGAGCAATCGAGGTGGCCCCGCTCAAGGGAACCGCTGCCGAGGTCTGCTTGAAAAGAAAACATCAAAACCTCCGGAGCCAGTGGGATGGAAACGTCCCCAAGACACCGAGGACTGAATTGAGTCAGGGGTCTCGGGGCTCCTGTCCATCATCTCCACTGGCCACGCGCAGCTCCGGCGCCGGGGAGAGCACAAATCTCCCTTTTTCAGGCATTTCTACCCTGGCTTTTTTTTGTTTGCCGTTTCCCTACGAGCGCCGTGCCCGGCTCTGCCGAGCCGCTGTCTCTTGGTGGCACCTTTGGAGGGACCTTGGCACTGCCCTCGCTGAGCCACATGCAGAGGTGCCACAGGGGGGGTCAGCGTGTCCTCACCATCCCTCTCCACACAAGAAATCATTGAATTGACATTTCATCATTTATCCCCTCCCATGAAATCATTGAATCGACAAGTCGGTTCCTTCAAAGAGAACTTCAAAGCGTGAGGTCCCGCAGTTTGGCAGGTTGAGTTACACGTGTTTATTATTCCCAAATTCCCACCTGTTATTGCTCCGAATCCAAAATCTCTCCCGTGAGATGGACGCTTGTGTCCTAAGCCAGAAAAACGCAGCGGGTGGCCAGGGCTCAGTCTTTTCCCGATTTAAGGTGCTTTCTTGGTTTCTTTGCCGGATGAAATGAACACGGTGACGTTGACCATCGTTGGCTGATGAATACCGAGGATGTAAAGAAGGGTGTGTGCTTTTTTTTTTTATTCCCCCTAAACATTTCAAAACACTCAAAGCTCTCTCCTCCGAGAACAAGAGCGCTGCTGTCCTGCAGAAACAGAGGGCAAGAGCCCCTTCCGCAAAGCACACTTAGTTCCTCGAGTGCTTTTCCTTGCTGAGAGGAGCTGGGAAGTGAATGGTGCTGTTGGAAATGATTCTTCAAAAAAAAAGGCACAACCTTCTAGATGAACAAGGCAGTACTGACCTCTCACTTCTGGCAAAGCTTTAGGATCCCAGAGGGCAGGAAATAAGCACAGTCCATCCCCGCCCCGGCAAACGCTGCTCTGGAGAACGACTCATTGGCACTCAACATCGCATGGGGATGCTGGGAGGGTCAACAGCCCTTCACTGGAGACCTGGGCTCTAATGCCATCGAGGAGAGAAACGAGGCTGATGAACCCTGGTACGCTCCAAGAAGCAGTTCAGACAGTGGTTAGCAAAACCTGTATGTGGTGGACAGCAGCTGCTGGGGAATAGCACAGTCCCAAGTTCTTCTCTGCCTTATACCGAAGCAGAAATCCCATCAGTTTCCTGGTGAGTCTTCCCTGGTCAAGGTTGGTTCATGGTCTTATTCAAGGTTGGTCCATGGTCTTCCCTGGTTGAGGCTGGTCCATGCTCTTCCCCAAGGTAGGTCCATGGTCTTCCTCAAGGTTGGTCCATGGTCTTCCCTGGTTGAGGTTGATCCATGGTCTTACTCAAGGCTGGTCCATGGTCTTCTTCAAGGTTGGTCCATGGTCTGCCCTGGTTGAGGTTGGTCCACGGTCTTACTTGAGGTTGGTCCACGTTCCTCCCCTAGGCTGGTCCATGGTCTTCCTCAGGAGGACTTTTAACCAAAAGCATGAATATCCCCTTCCATGGCTAAGAAAGCTGCTTGTTTAGTTTAAGGGGTGCAATTACAGAATTGAAGGTCTTCGGCTTACGCTCAGGGATGATCTGAGCTGCCAGAAGATGGGGTTGGACACACAAGAAACCACCACAAAGCAGGAAGGGGCTTGGGATTTTAGCCCTTTGTCAGCAGAAACTGGGGCTGCCTCGGAGCAGGTTTTTCCCTTGTAGCTTTTGGCATTTGCTGCAGGAGGAGCAGAATAGGGATGGAAAAACCATCTGCAGAGCCTGGCCATGGAGTCACTCAAGTGGCCCTGCCAGCTGCGGGCTACCACAGCATCGCCCCACAGATCCATCCCTTCTTCACCTCGTGAGCCTCTCAAGCTCAGAGCAGCAGGTCCCGACCACACCGCGGCTTCCCGGGGAAGGAATAAAGACCTTTTGCTTCCTCTTGACCCTAATGGGTGGTTTATCCCCCTAAAAAGCTCGCAGCTCCGGCTAAATAGAGAACAAACCCCAAAATAACACCTCTAACGAGCAGTTTGTGGGGAAAACCCTGGGTCCAACCTGCGACCAACACCGACCCCAGCGCTGCACCGATGCTCTGGGGTGGAGCAGCCGGGAGCTGGCCACAGTCGTGAGGGCAAAAACCCAATCTGAAAAGCACTCGTGATGCAGAAAGGTGGCCAAGGCGGGTGAAATGGGCTTCTAAAAGGCAGGTGGTTGGCCAGTGGGATGGGGAGTTGGCCGGGTGTTTAGGAAAATACCACGATGGAGGGCATGGACACCCTGCAAAGCTTCTCCCCCACCGCCTTGGGCATCCTTTCCCTCAAACCAGCCTCCTCCATGGGGAAATCCTGAGCTGAATCCCCTCTTGGCTACAGATGGGTCTGTCGTGGCCACGCTCCTGAGGTCACCTCATGGCCCACAGGAGAAGGAATAAAGCAAAAGCTCTGCCTTTGCCCTCTCCTTGGCTCCAGCCAGGAGCTCTGAGCTGCCCCCACCAGCCTGGCTGGTCCGAGTCCGCATTGCCCCTTCTTTATCCCATGCCTTGTGTTTGGGTAAAAAAATAAAATCATCATCATCATCATCATCATAATTAAAAAAAAAAAAATTAAAAATCAGAGAGGGAGAGTGCAGCCGGGAGGGCGGGAAGGGCCGTGCCACCAGCGCGGCGGCGTGTGCGTGGCGTCCGCTCCCCTGGAGCTGTGCACCGCAGGGAGGAGTTGGGTCCCTTACCACTGCCAGGAGCATCTCCTCTCCCGGCTGGAGATTTCACATTCATTTCACTGGTATGGCAAAGTCCATTTGCTTTTTTTCCTTCAAGGTGCTTTACATTCAAGAGCTATTGCAATCCACAGCAAGGAAACGGGGCCGGGGAGGAACCCCAGCCCCCCAGGTTCTCTTGAGTTTGATTATTTGATTTAAATAAAACTGCCCCAAAGCTCTGAAGTTTAGTTAATCTTCAAATTTTGGGGAACTCGAAGGAGGCTGGTGGCTCCCAGCCTTAGCTCTCCCGTGGGTCGCTGTACTGAAGCTCTGAGTTGAAGACCTCTTTATAGAGGGGTGGGAAGTTCATGGCGGTCTCTGGGTGCAGGAGACGGAAAAATTCCAGCTTATCCAAGTGCAGGTTGCAAATGGTCTTCATCAAGGGCAGCTTGGAAACCATCTGCAGGGAGAGAAGGAGTCGGAGCTGGTAACCACTGAGTTCCTGGCCAGCATCCCTCACGCCACTGTTCCCCATCTCCTGGGGACAGATTGGGCGGGTTTGGGGACTGCTGGCTCCACCCGGCATCAGGGGCACCAGCAGACACCCCCTGCTCTGGGCAGCCTGACTCCAAACCCACATCTTTCTGCAGGAAAACCAGTGCCTGGGAGGGCACAGAACCATCATTAAGGTTGGAAAACACCTCTAAGACCATCAAGTCCAACCATCAACCCAACGCCACCATATCCACTGAACCATGTCCTGAAGTGCCACGTCTACATGTTTTTTGAACAGCTCCAGGGGTGGTGACTCCACCACTGCCCTGGGCAGCCTGTTCCAGTGCTTGACTTCTCTTTGGAGAAGATTTTTTCTTAATATCCAATCTAAGCCTCCCCTGGCACAACTTGAGCCCTTGTCCTGTCACTTGGTCCTGGGTTGAACA
>NW_010307175.1:0-31042 GCF_000700745.2 Antrostomus carolinensis
GAGGAGGTGTGCTGGACTGGAGGCCCATCTGGAGCCCATGGAAGTCCCCATGCTGGAGCCGGGAGCTGAGCCCAAAAAGGTCCGTGGCTCCATGGGAAGCTCGCTTTGGAACATCTTGTTCCTGGACTTCCATGCCAGTAAGAGTGGCAGAGGTGAACTGGCTGAACCCCCATTCCCTGTCTCCCTGTGCTGCTGAAGTGGGGAGAAGGTAGAGAAATTGTGAGCAAAGTGATTTGAGCTCAGGAAGAAGGGAGGGGTGAGTGGAAGGTGTCTTAAGGCGTGGTCATTATGTCTCACTGTGCTACTCAGATTATTTGTACTGAATTAAATTGATTTTTCTTCCCCAAGTTTGAGTCTGTTTTGCCCGTGACCATAACTGGTGAGTGAGCCATCCCTGTCCTTCATCCTAATCCTGTGTCCCCTTTGTTGTGTCTCCCATCCCATCTCACAGGGTGGAGGGAGTGAGTGCAGGACCGCATGGTCTACCTGTGGTTTAAACCACCACATTGTAAGAGAATTCTAATAGATGCAGAAAGGAGGTTACAGTGACTGAGATTCAAAACTATTTTAATAAAAATGAATACAGTAATCAGAGGCAAAGCAAGGGCATTAGTCATGTGCAGAAAACACCACATGTACGTTTGGGATCAGATCTTCCAAGCACTTGCTGTGATGTGTCTTTCAAGTGGGGACATTGTGTTCAGGGCTCTTTAGGTCCAAGCCTTCTGTCAGGCTTGTAAGTACAAGGATGAAACTCAAATGCAGTACAAAGAAGAGAACAAAATCTGAGCAAGAAACAAGAACAAGAAAAATCATATGATGGTGACTACAGACTTAGCAAAGACTGCCATGATGGTGACTACATATCAAGCCAAGAATATCAGGAGTGAGAAATTAGAAGATAAAAATGTTTACAAAATACAAATTTACAAAAATCAAAATGCAAAAGCTAGTTCTGTCTTTTAGTGCATCCTCAAAAATTAAAAAAAAAAAAAAATAGTGAGCAGGGAAACTAGTTCACCCATTGCTTTCATAAGCAAAGTACTGGAATGTTACATGCCTGCCAGGTTGGCCAGTCAAGCATGCCACCATGCTAAAATGCACTGCAGAGTGAAAAGAAAATTAAAGGAAAAAAGAAAGGAAAAACTGAACTGAAAAATAAATATCCAGGGGAAAAAAAGGATTAAAGTGCAAAAAATACAAAAAGGAATGTATTGTTCCTTATGTATGGAAACATTAATCAAACTAAGAAGAAAAACTTGTCTGAAGTTTTCAACTTGAAAATACCCGGTTTTCCCATTACAGCACCTTTTCCAGTGTGATGATTTCCATGTTGTGCTTGCTGGTTGTTCTGTGTGTTGTTTGCTGTTTGTCCCATGGTGCTGCTCTCCTCATTGCATGCATGTTTCTGTTTAGCTCAGCATAATAAGCCATTGTAGTTCTAATGGCCAGGAAGGGTGCTTAAAATATTGGTGCACTGGGGTACAGCAATATAGTGTTAGACCACCCTTGGTTCTGTGGGCATCATTTTGGAGAGGTATTATGTGCTGGTGAGGATTACTAACTGCTCTAGTAATTGTGCATTAATTTTTTCACACATATGCTAATATTCCACAAGCAGCAGGCACTGTAGTCCTGTCCTCCAAGCATGATGTTTTTCCCTGGGATGGAAAACCTTATTTTTACACTTTTCCTAAGTGTACCCTGAAAGAATGAAGCCCTCCATACAGAGAATGCCTGCCTTTGGTAATCTGCTGCCATGAAAGATTTGTCTTGTCTCAGCTGCTCACGGCCAGGCTAACTTCTGACTCTTCTGAATGTCAGAAGGAAACACAGTTCAAAACTTTATTGCTGCTGCTGCTGCCAGAAGAGAATACATTACTTTCAAAGAACTCTTGTAACAAATCCATGGAGTACTTTGAATTCCTCTGGTTTTAATACAAAGAGCCATAAGGAAAAAAACCCTACCTCCTCATTCTGTCTCTTCCAAGGAGGACATTAAAGTGACAGATTTAAAGGACATTTACAACTCCATTGAGCCAGGAGGACTTGATTGCATTTTTCCACATAGGAAGGAGGTGTTGGGTATGTGTGTGTTCTGGGATGATATGTGGCTGCTGCTGGCCTTTCCAGATGGCTTGTGATGTCATCGCTAAAGGTCCTAAAATCTGCTGCATGAGGGAAGTTGTTTCATGGCCCTCTAACACATTTTTAAATGGTCTTTGCATAAATTTAAGAGACCAAAGAGACAGGATGGTAAATGGAAGGTAACAGAAAGGGACAAAAAGGAGGGAATTCACACCCCCTAAATAGGCAAGGAAGGGCAAAACTGTGTGATTGGCACAATTACCTTGTCTATGTAATGATTTTGAAAATCTCCATCTACTGATTGATCAATATTGGATCAGTTCCACAGAAGGATTGCCCTCTCTTTTGAGAATAGCAGTACTTCATGAAGATGAGACCAGGGCCACCAAAGATGAAATGCATGGCCTAGGGTCGTGTGGTTTGCACCTGGAGGACATCAGGAGGGCACACAGTCCTGTTCCTCAAGGGGGAAAGAAGGGGCTTTTAACAGTTTTGTAGCTCTCTGATCATCATCCTGCCGAGGTGAACTCTCTCTGGAAACAGCAGACAGAGTTGGCGAGAGGCACCTGCTCCTAGAAACAGCCTGAACAGCTCAGCTGGCAAAGCAGAACAGCTGGCAAAATGCTCCTGTGCTGCTGCATGAGCTGAACAGCCAGGATTTCTTTGTGACTATCTCTGGGAGAGGGGGAAGGGGGACATCTGTTAGCTGGGACTGACTCTTGTTTGTAGAGCAGCAGGAGATACCTTGGCAGTGTCCAGTGAACAGAAGCCTCCATCCTGTGGGGTTCTGACTCCAAACCCGCCCCATGGAGCTGCACTTGCTGCTTTGAGAGCAATTGGTGATGCAGATAGTACACCAGGCTGCAATAAATACACATCCTGGACCCCTGCTCTCCTCGCCCTTTGCATCCATTCGGGCAGTCAGGGCTCTTTGAGGAAAACCTCTGCAACCTCCCACCAGCCTAGTGACTGTGCATTTACCCGTCAGAGCACAGAAATGCCAGTGATCTTGGCCAGAGATCTGGATTATACATTTTAACAGCAGGATCTCACCTTTGTTCCTTAATGCTATCTGAAAAATAAAATCATTTAGAGTGCAGATACAAGTGACTTTTATTTTCCCATTAAGTGCACCTGCCCAGTATTTGATGAGGACAACATATATGGCACAGCTAATGAGCCCAGACAGGATGAAACTGTACCCTGAATTGAGGTTTGAGTTTTTTACAGTCCTGATACCATTTTCAATGTTTTTTTTGGTTTGGGTTTTTTTTTTTTTTTTTTTTTTTTTTGCTATATATGTTTGGAAGAGGAACAGAGACACTGAACAGTGCCAAGAATTTTTTGCTTGAAAATATTCTTAATTGAAAAATAATTCTTATTTTTACTGTTGCTGATGCATATGTCCTATATATCTTCAGTTACATCTAGATCTTACTCACAGCTGCACAGAAATTGATAGGATCATTGCATAAACTGAAATCTATTGTGTCCACCAGAAGAATGCATCTTATGAAAAATTCATTTTTCTCATGAGAATCTAACAGGTGCAGGAAAGCAGTAAAGAATATGCCACAGACACGCAGCTCTAGAAAAGATATGCGAGTCTTTACTGAGAATATGGGAGTTAAATTTATAAACTCCCAAAGTAATCAGCAAAGCTACTCAACAAGCAAAATATTCAAGAGTTTTCAGTGAAAAGGGGAGTAAAAGAAATACCCAAAACAGTGCAAAACACACAAAGTTATTCTACAACAGAACTTAAGGAATGCAAATAAACGGAAGCACATAAAATGGTCTTCAAGAGAACAGGCTCAACCCATGATATAAGTATCTGGGAATGAAACAGTGAGAAGCAAACAGAAGAGGTTATTGCAGTGTTACGTATTAATGACTGCAAAGGGAAAGACTACCCAGGAGAAGAAAATATCTTTGTACTCAATCAAAAGAACCGAGTGTCAGTATTAGAAGGAAGAATTATCCAGTACATGAAGATGCTGAATCAAAAAGGCCACGGTCTGTTCTTCTCACTGCAAAATTCTTCACTTTATTTAGTTACCGTGCTGTCTGCATGCATTGTTTAAATACTCACTTTGAGAAAGTACCAGGCTTGAGGGTATTCCACTGACCTCCACTGCAGCCTCTAGACTACCAGAGAGTTCACAAATCTTATTTTTGTTTTGTGCAGTGAAAATCAGGACTTCAGATTCAGGCTGCTGGGACGGGATCTCTCATCCCCTAAGCTGAGAAGTGATGAATATAGGTTTCTTCAACTGCGATAGTTGCTTGGACTCTCTTTTTAGTCCAAAGAAGAGAAAAACTTTGTCTCATCTCATCCAAAATAGGTGATGAACTGCACCAGAGTTGTGCCCGTTTCTTGGTGTAGACTCTAAAGGGAGATTCTGATAACCAGCCCACGTGGAGGGAACTGTATTATCTGAGTTAGTTGAAATTAGTCCCATGCCAAATTCCTACTCTTAAGAGACTGAAACTGAGAAGAGCAGAAAGACACTTCCAAACTAAACCTAAGCTCTTTTACTGATGCATGTTCCTCAAACAAAAGCTTGGGAGTGCTGACCTCATCAGGTCTATTAATTGGTAGGGTTGATTAAATAAGCTTATAAGAAACTTCTGGATCAGTCTGGGGAATAGACGCACAACTCTGAACAACTGTGGAAGTACTACATATAGATCTGTGTTTCCATACCTCTGCATTTTTATCCTCCTGATACATTTCTATGGGTGCTTTAAATGATGGACTGGGGGAAGCATTGCCCAAGAGGGAAACAGAGTACAGTGGGGCACAAACTGGGAAGGAAGACCTTGGCGCTGCTTTCTGCTGTGGAGGTTTTAATGATTGTGACTCTGTAACTTCGCTACATTTCACACTGCTCAGAAATCCTTGCTGGGCACTTTCAGACAGGAGCTGGGGCAAGCACTCCTCTGAATTTAAAGGAACCTCAAAGTATCAGCAGTGAAACTGTACTTAATGATAGAAAGATGGCTGCCTGCAGAGCACCTTGCCAACAACTTCCATGACTCAGAAAACCCATCTGCTATGTCTGCTATGCCAAGTACACAATAATTCTTTTGCCTCACAAGTAAATTTGTTTTGTATATTACGAATGGAAAAATGTTGTGCTGCCATGCATTTGCATTTGTTTTAAGACTACACAATGTGATCCTGCTTGAGTAGAGTCTTCAATACTTGCTTGACAAATAAGGACACATTTATATCAAATCTTTAATGAGTCACCCTTAAAAGTCTACCAGACATCTCTAATAAAGTCTTTAATGTTGTCTCAGAATGTGAGATATTCTAATTGTTCTGTTATAAAGACAAAATTTGTACCTTTTAATCAACATAACAGAGTGAGCACTACGTAACTTATGACTGCATAGCATAAAGTGCATATTAAATGCATCAAAATTACACCAGTACCTTTTAACACTTTGTTTTGAACACAGTCAAAGTGAAGGACTAGAAGAACTGAGCTCTTGTGTTTCACTGCGCTGTTTCTGACAGTTTCTTACATTTCACTACGTGGTTCAAAGATAGTGTGATACCTGCTGCTGTGGATGATTGGTCACAAAGGGGAAAGCAGTACTTTTGCATAAAATCCCTTTCCATGGTAAGCTCAGATGCAGTTGGTGGTGAGGTGCTGGTAAGAATTGCTCAAATGAAAGTCTGTTCCAAATTAGAAAAACTTTGCTCCCCAGAAGGTCCTATGGGAGAGGAAGGATTGCAGATGGGCTCAGTGTGGCCATCCCTGTGTAGATAATGAATGAGAAACCTGCATGGTTGTATATGCAGAAAGAAAAACACTTAAGTCTGTGATGAAAGGCCAGATGAAAAAGAAAAGTGTTATAATTCAACAGAATATAAAAGACAGCAGTAGGCCATCTTTTCTTCTGAGGAGACAGCTTACTATATCACTTCCCTGAAATCACAGCAAGGATGAGTTGGAAGGGAAAATTGGTGCCTGAGGCACTTCTGACTTCAGTGTTTCAAGTTGTCCATAATCCTTCGTAGCCTTCACCCAAACATGAAACCCTGTAATGAGCATAGGGAATTACTAAGGGCAAGAAGTGCTCTCCTTAGTTATTTCCTGAAATCCAAGCCTGAAAGAAAGTACCAGTTTTCAGGTGCATGCCAGACACTCTGTGTTCATTGCACCTTCAAAAGGGGGATGCCTCTGGGCTGGACCCAAGCCCAGCTACAGAGATGGTCTTTGTTTTAAACTGCAAGTGAGCCTTTGATGAATGTTTGTTTCATTCTGGCTTATATGAAAAGTGTTTCATATTTGTTTTATAGACTCCTTAGTTGAACAAACCTTGAAGGAAGCCCGAACTAACATCTTCTTCTCACCTATGTATGTAAAAGAAGGGAGGCAGAACTGGAAAGAAGAGGTGGGACTATCTACCAAGACATGGGAGTCCAGGCTGCAACTCATGATTGAAACCTGCACTACTTTTGTTGCATACAGGATGGAAAGAGTCAGCCAGCAAAGACAGAAGCAGGGTAAGGGAAGGGTACTATAGCCTCTTGGAGAAACCATGCTGCAGTGCACCTGCATCTGTCTTGTTCTGCTCCACATAACTTCAGCT
Organism: Antrostomus carolinensis; assembly: GCF_000700745.2. Taxonomy (NCBI): domain Eukaryota; kingdom Metazoa; phylum Chordata; class Aves; order Caprimulgiformes; family Caprimulgidae; genus Antrostomus; species Antrostomus carolinensis. Next base: position 6,697 of record NW_010307175.1, read on the forward strand.
TATACTGGAAAACAGGAAAGCAAGACTCTCCCATTTTCACAATTGCCAAGAAAAACTCTGAGGTAGGATCTGATCATGTCTGAGTAGGAGATACCCATAGAAGTCAGCAGCCAGGATGCTTGGAAAGGTAAATTATCATCTTTGGTCCAACAAAATGGTATCTTGTGTTAAATATGACAATTTAAACTTCACAATTGTCAGTGATATCATTACTCATTTGAAAAGAAGATGGAAAGTTGCAGAACTGCACAATTTACTGAGCCATTAATTGGTGGCCTTTGGGAGGTGCTGCATCTTAGGTTTCTACCGCTAGTCAAAAGGAGCCAAGGTCAAGAGCCCTTGGGCATAGTCAGTGAAAGCTGAGCTGATGGGATCCCAGAGAGCACACGTCATATTCTAAATCTCTATGAAATCTGCTGTGAGCTGCTCTTATTTAGGTGGATGCTTAGGGTTTATTTCAATAGGTGGAGCTTGGAAGGGCACCACATTGTCTTCTCATCTGGTTCTCAGGACCCCACTGGGAACAATCTAAGTTGCATGGCAGCAAATGATGGCTGTAATCTGGATACAACCTATGAAGGCTGAACCTGTCTGAGTGACACCCATTTTGCCTTCAGGTTCATGGCTGGGGTGGATTAAAGCATCATAAGAAACTGCAAGCTGGTCTGTCTCAGGTCAAGGAAGAAATTAGCAATGAGCCGTGGAAGGCTATGCTTTCTGGGGCATGTAATTGAAGATCACATGGCAAGAAACTGTGCAAACTATTGCAATCACTTCTGGAATATGTCCCTGAACTTGACTTTTTACATACTTTACAAAGGAAAAACTTCAAGGTTTTAGGTAATAAAACATTTGTCTATGAATGAATACTTGTGTAAGAAAAAGAATCAGGAGGAACTATTAGAGCAGGAGATTGAGGAAAATATATTTTCTTTGCAACTTTTAGCATCCTCAAACTTAAATATAATGGATAAGTTCTCCTTTTTAGGGCTTCTTACAGGGCCTTTCTTTCTCTTCCTTTTCATCTTGAATTCCAGTGCATTTTCAGCAGCAGTAAAGTGGGTTGCCTGGCAGCAATTCTCAGTTCATTTTTCTATTATAAAAATTAAATTGGGTATGATGAGCTTTTGTAAAAGAAAGCGAGAACTGAAAATATCCAGAAAGTCACCAAGTACCGCCAGAAAGACATTTGGGAAGGGGTGAGGCTGTTTAAACTTACATTCTTCCCACTCTGGGCCAGCTGTGTTTCTCTTCTTCTCTCACACCCATCTTGTAAGCAGATGGAGCATTTTGAAGTGTTAATATAACGGAAAATAAGCCAAACTAGATTCTTAAAACAGCTCCTAATTTAGTGTATTTTAGCTTAAAACGGCCTGGCTATTCTCAGTAACTACTGAGTAACATAGCCAGACTAGGCGAGGAAAAAACTAATTTGGTATTTTTTCACTTTCAGGGGATTTTGATAGTGAATACTGCAGGTAGAGCTGGAAAATCTGTGTAGTGAGTCTCTCCACCTGTGGCTTGTTTTTTAGATTTAAATACTTGCCAGTGGAATTTGCATGGAAGGTGCACTAGGGGAAAAAGGAAGAAAAAAAACAGAACAAAAGGAAGTTACAGTTTCACTTAGATTTACTTCATGTATAAGTCCACTGGTGAGTTTTTTAGACTCTTTCTCCCACTCCCCACATGGGTAAGGACGGAGATAATGAAGATTTGCTTCTCCCTTTCCCTAAAGACCAGTAAAGCAGCATGTAGTGATGGCAATGTTCTCACTGTACAGGGTGGGATAGAAGGGTTTTGTGCCTGAATTGGTACACTTTCATGACCGATACTTGAGCTGGTGATAAATAGAAATTATGCTGAAATGAGTTATACCTTATCAGCAGTGTCCCATGGTTATTCCCTTATCCAGGAAGGATAAGTCTCCTCTCTGCTAGTCCAAGTGTATTTGCATAGGGGGTTTCACTCAGGGAATTCAGATTGGCAGCTATGCCAGACAAAAGCAGAGCAAATTTTGCGCAAGATCCTCCATTTCAGCTTTAATTAGGCACAGTGTCCTGATTCCCTGCTCATTCTGTTGTAAATCAGAAGTAACTCCATTAAAAACCAACCAACCAAACAAACAAACCTTGTTGAAAAGACTTGTTAGAAATTCTTTCATATTTGTTGTGAATCTCACCAAAAAAATGCATGCGAAAGTAAAATTCTCAGTCCTGCACAGAGCTACTCCAAAGCAGCCAGGGGGGTACTGGGCTCTGAAGATGTCCAGTGTCTCTATTTGTGCACTAATTGCAGCAAATTTAAAGAAAACACTGCAAAAGGTGCATACCAATTGCCCCAAAGAGACTGAAACCTTGGATGCACTTGTCTGAACATACTGCATTCCTCCTCTAGTTTAGGCAGTGGCTTCTGAACAGTGGAAATAGGTCTCTGAGTTCTCCCTGAGTCTGTGCTTCATGGAGGACTTTTCAGTGCAGTGTGATGCCTTTAGGTCTTCATAATTCTCCATGTACTCTTCAAAAGGTTAAAGGATTTAAATTTGGCAGATCTGCAGAGGACCACATGTTCAGTTATCTGTATTATCTGAATGTCTTGATGAGGGCTTCCTGGGAACATTTAAATTGTCTAAAGTTTTTCATCTGTTTTCAGGAGGGTGGTTTAAAATGGAAACATCCAAATGTAACATGTTGAGACCCCCAGTAGAGTACTTGAACCATACAATACCTTAGGTGGATGGCCCACTATTCAACCAAGAGAAATACTATGAGCACATGGCCAACTGCAATAGCAGGAACAGCAGTGAGAAATGGCCTGTGCCTTCCTTCGTATTGCAAAGAGTTCATCTCTGGCTTTGCTTCTGGAAATATTCAAGGTCAAGTTGGACAGGGCTCTGAGCAACCTGATCTAGTTGTAGATGTCCCTGCTCACTGCAGGGGGTTGGATTAGATGACATTTAAAGGTCCCTTCCAACCCAAACCATTCTATTATTCTATGATTTGAGGTCATCTCTCATCCCCCTGGAGAGGGGAAATAGCTTGACTGGACATCAGCTTTCCTGAAGACCTTTGTTGTATGTAAATCCAAACCGACAACCCTATATGTAATGCATGTATGCTGTGCATGCTCTGTACATGATACTCTATATATGTGTATGGAGTTTCATGACTGATTCTGGTACTCGTGAGTCTGTCGTCAGCTTTCCTAGCCAGGTCAATCTTAGAGTTTGGCTCTAAATGCAGGTCCAAACAAGTGTGATCTGAAAAGAAATACAGCATCATCAAAACCTGTTCGCAATATTTTATTCTAGCATCTATTCCAAAGTTATTTTTCAGCACTGGTGCTAAAAAGACTCTGTGTTGACTTATATATTGGGAGTTAAAATCTAGGTCTGGCACCTCAGAGAGACTAATTGTGAGACTGAATTTCCTAAAATAAGAGCAAAGTCTCATTGCAAGTCAGCTTGTGGCAAATAATTCTGCTTTTACAAATCTTGTAGACTGCTGCCATTCCAGTTTTTACACCGGTCTGAGACAGGACATTAGGCAGGTTGGATCGAACTGTATTGATAGATACACAGACCTTTTGTTCTCAAAAGCAGAGAGCAGAACAGTGGTTGCAGGATGAAAATTAGAGTTCAGAAAGGGAAGGAGTAGAGGCAGATGGAAGGTGGAGAAAGAAGAAAGAGGGGAGTGCAGAGATGAGGAAATGAACCAGAGAAAGAAGGAAAAATAAAAGAAATTTAGAAAGATTTTAAAGGAATGCAATGAGAGAAATAAGAGAGTAAAAGGCAGGCACAGAAATGTGAAGATGGTGGGAAAGATAGAGGAAGTTACGTAAGCCAAAGTTGGTAAAAGAAACAATAAAAAACAGAGGGTAGAGAGAGGAAGGGAGTGATAAATGGGAAAGAGGTAGTAGCTGCAGCAAGGTAATAGATGTAACAGTATGTTTTACATAAGGCTGCATAGCCAAGCTGAAGTGCCGCGCTGATTGCAGATGTGCAGTTTACCCCAAGTGAAGCACATGCTCACAGGTTCAAACATGAGCACACCCACACCCAGCCACATGCTTACCTCCACACACACGTTCTCCAGCAAAATTAAACTCGAGGTTCTCAGGTCAGTCTTAGTTTCATAAGCCATAATGAAAAATAGGACAGATTTTTTTTTTTTTTAATTGATGCAGTCTTGCTAAAGAGGAAAAGTTCATCAACCTTCAATGAGGTCTTTTGTTCCTCTTCTTTCCAAAAGTGTATTCACATACATGTTCAAATGAGTATGGGCAGTCACTGCTTCAGTGGAAGTTGTGCATTATGTTGTGATAGATGTTGCCACTTGATGTGGAAGTGTGTGACGCAGCAGGTGATGCAGCTGGGCAGGAAGTTGTAGCCTCTTTATACCTCCTCTACAACTCACTTTCTTCTATTCTTACAAACCTAAATAAAGCAAGACCTTTGAAACCAATCGTACAGGTTTTTCTCCTCTTGTGGAAATTTTAGCTTTCATGAGCATGTTCCATGCAGAGGTCAGGCGATAGGGGCACTTGGGTTATGTGATTGAAGATTCATCTCCACATACACAAAAACAAACAGAGGAATGACCAGCAAGGGAAACCAATAGCCTAATTAGAGAAAGGAGCACCCTGGTCTGGCTACTGACAGGGCTGTCACAGGAGAATGATCAGCCCTATTGTCTGGGGCTGAAACCCATCAAGATGAGTCATCACGAAAGACTGTCATCTGCTGACTAGGAAGGACAGAGGATAAATTCATTTGAAGCATCCTGTTGAGAATATATTAACTCAGCATTGGAACTCATGGTGTCTGGTCCCTCCTGGAGGACACCACACCTTCTTCTGTACTAGCACAAACTCACAATCTTGTGGTGGTGGTTGAAGCAGCAGGTAGACAAATAAATTCCTGAAAAAAATCTGAGACCAGGCCATTGCAGATCTCTTGTATTTCTTCACTCCAGCTGTGGCATACTGGGACTTTCAGATCCCAGGCTTAGGCTTGGGAGACTGTTAAGATTGGTTCTTTTAGGACTACAGCTGAAGGTAGTGATTCTGTTAAGCAGTGATAACTCCCCAGTTACTGAAGGAGTTAAGACTGATTAAATTCTGATAGTACAAATCATGAGTTTCACCTTATCTAAGAAATAGACCTTTCACTTTTACCCTGAGGTTAATCCCCATAGAACCAAATGACTTCCCATCTTGGACATCTAGATGGCTCTCTATGTTAATAGGACTGGACCCTGTGAATGCTTTCCCAAATTGGCTGTGTCAGTCATAGACCTGTCCAAAGGAAGAGCTATCTTCATCCAAAGATCATCAAAATAGATGGACAGCTATACCAGACTTTGCTATGAGACTTTCAAAAGGCCAAAGGAAGCCCTTCAGGTCAACAGAGCAACCCAGTCATGACTCGAGCTTCATCTGTGCACTTACTAAGTATGATCCTTGTTGATGACCATCAGACATTTGGATCTCTGTCTATCCTTTACAGGTCAGTGTGATACCATAGATGTATTCAAAGCTGAGGGATACTTTGTGGGTGATCTTTCAGATGTTAATATCTACTTGCAGTAGACTGTGAGTTTAGTGAGGTTAAAGACACCAACTGGTGAATGTGCACGTGGACTAATGGAAAAATAAGATTTATTTTTTCATATATCATAACAGTTTTGATATCAGATATGGTATTTCATATCAGTCATTGCAGTTCTTAAGGTCGTATGGGTTTCACAAACAATCTTTTGCCCCTACTCTCTCCTTCTTCCTTACTGGAATTACTGTATTGGGACCTTTAGGTGAAAGGGAGAAGACAGAAAAGTGGGAGTGAGTTATTTTGTGTGTTACTGCCCAGGGCATAAGGAGGGGCAGGGTGACAGTGTCCTTTAACGATACCCAAAAAAATAAAAAGTTCTTCATCTTCAGGTAACAGAATTATATGCAGCCGGAAGGTGCATGTATTAAGTATCTTCATGTATCTTGAAGAATGTCACTAGTATATGAATCCATGATTTCACAGAATCACAGAATGTCAGGGATTGGAAGAGACCTCGAAAGACCATTTAGTCCTATCCCCCTGCCGGAGCAGTAACACCTAGATGAGATTACACAGGAAGGCGTCCAGGCGGGTTTTGAATATCTCCAGAGAAGGTTCCAGGATATGCCAGAAAAGATTTAAACAGAAAAAATATTTCGAATACATTGTACAGCCAACTGGTATGCAATTAGTATAGACTTTGTCTAACAAAATAGACTAAATTAGAGAGAAAAATAATTAGGGAATGTGTTAATTCAATATAAGAAGTACATATTTTGAATACACATCTTTCTTGAGAGAGAAAAATAATTAGGGAATGTGCTAATTCAATGTAAGAAGTACATATTTTGAATACACATCTTTCTCAAAAGGACAGTTTGGAGCGATGAGACTGATTTTGAGTGACTGTTTGATTTTTATTTTTTTAATTGCCCCATAATAGGAACAAGTACTCCGGAAGGTCTCTCTCTGTATCTCTGCAGGCAAGTTTGTCTGGGAGACTGAAAAAGGCTGCTCTGCTCTTCTGGCCTAGAAAAGCAAGTGAAATGCTGCTACATGGACCACCTCTGTACTCAAAAATGCATCAGTTTAACTAAGTCAGGAAACAATTTTAAAGGCTGAAAAGTAACTTTTATTTGTTTAATTTGCCTTGATCCCTCACTGATTACACTAACACTATGCAAGGGATCCACACATTCAGCTACATAAGTTTATAAACTGATCTGTTAAATCTGTGTGACCTCTGTGTGCAGAGATGGCTATAAAGAGAGAAGATGGAAGAAGAAAGCAGCTAGCTTGTAGAGTCCGTTAAAAAAGACAAGTGAGACTTTTTAAATTTCCACCCTTATGCACTGTGCAGACAGGAAACAGTGCACTTTATTTATATGATTATATTAATTTTGGTTCAGAAGTTAATAGTACAATTCCCTTTGTGGGACCTGTCAGGCACTGAAACTAAATCATCCCCCATGGTGTAATAGGAAAGGGGGACTGTGGACTCAGGAGAGCCATTTCCCTGTCATTAGCAAATTTCATCCTTATGTCTGAATACTGAGTATGCTGTCCACAGCACAACTGAGTGTTTTTCCTAGCTGCAGAGAATATTGTTGCCTTTGAAGAGCACCATAATTTAGCAATTACAAATTCTGGTTTTACTCCTTAGAGAGGATTTTCTGTACATATATTCATGTCCCTGAAAAGGTGCTACATGGGACATGTATAATGCCAGAGCAAATCCCTGAGCTCATCCCACTAAAAGCCGTTATGCTGTTGTGCCAGTCCCTCAGTCCTACCTGGATTTGGCAGCTTTTACATTAAGAAGTGTGGCCACAGCTCATTTTTCTCATCCAGAATGTTCTGCCTATGTGCTGCCCATGCTTGGTGACTCAACCACTTCCCTGGGCAGCCTGTTCCAATGCTTGACAACTCTTGCCCTGAAGAAATTTTTCCTAATATCCAATCTAAACCTCCACTGGCACAACTTGAGGCCATTTCCTATTGTCCTGTTGCTTGTTATTTTGGAGAAGAGACCAACCCCCATCTCACTACAACCTCCTTTTAGGTAATTGTAGAGAGCGAGAAGGTCTCCCCTCAGCCTCCTGTTCTCCAGACTAAACAACCCCAGTTCCCTCAGCTGTTCCTCGTAGGGCTTGCGCTCTAGACCCTTCAGCAGCTTCATTGCTCTTCTCTGGACATGTTCCAGCACCTCCATGTCTTTCTTGTAATGAGTGGCCCAAAACTCAGCACAGTACTTGAGGTGCAGCCTCACCAGTGCCGAGTACAGGGGTACGATCACTACCCTAGTCCTGCTGGCCACACTGATACAAGGCAGGACACCATTGGCCTTCTTGGCCACCTGGGCACACTGCTGACTCATATTCAGCTGGTTGTTGACCAACACCTCCAGGTCCTTTTCCATCTGGCAACTTTCCAGCCAGTATTCCCCAAGCCTGTAGCTTTGCATGGGGTTGTTGTGACACAAGTGCAGGACCCAGCAATTGGCCTTCTTGAACCTCATACAGTTGGCCTCAACCCATTGATCCAGCCTGTCCAGATCCCTCTGCAGAGCCTTCCTACCCTCCAGCAGATCAACACTCCCACCCAGCTTGGTGTCATCTGCACACTGATTGAGGATGCACTCAGTCCCCTCATCCAGATCATTGATAAAGATACTAAACAGAGCTGGACCCAGTACTGAGTCCTGGGGAACACCACTTGTGACTGGCTGCCTACTGGATTGAACTCCATTTACCACATCTCTTTGGGCCTGGCCATCCGACCAGTTTTCCACCCAGCGAAGAGTACACTCATCCAAGACACTTTAGGGGGAATTGGGGGATGCAGGTTCACTGCCACTTAAGCCCAAGGTTAAATGGAAATGAGTATGGAGCAGCCTCCCCCTGAACTCATCAGGTCAAGAGTCCCACCAGCTGCCAGCACCCCAGCAGGACTAGCAGGCATCTGGGTAACCTTAGCCCTGAACAGTGACAAGAGACGAGCAGAGGAGTCTTCACAGGTGTTCCCATCTGGGTGGAGGCGGGAAAACACAGGAGAAGCAGTGTCCTGGTCAATAAGGAACATAGGGTTAGAAACTGTGATATGGGAAACACTATCTCACAGGCAATATCTGGTAACCCTACCACTGGCGAATGACTAAATATAGTAAATAAACTCTTCCAGTATCATTAAACCCTGACAGAGGAGAGTGAGATTGTGTACACACACACACATACTTGGACATGCACAGCACAACATGCCCAAACATAGAAGTAAATAATTCCAGAAAGAACAGGAAATTAATTTCCAAAACCATGAAGTGAGGGACCCACTGCTGCCTGTTACATAACTGGGAGCAGGGATCTGGAAGCCAGGTGACCTGAGCTTGGTTTCTCCCTCTGCCACTAACTGGTTACACAGCCCGAGCTGACCTTTTCTGTGTCTCAAATGCCCATCTTCGACCTGAGGGTATTGACTGAAGGACTGTCAGGTCCTAGAGTGAAAGGCACTGAATGATAAGCGTTAACTGGTGATGAGGGACACTCATGGCACACTTTTTTATCATGGTGACTTTTTCAACACTACACATGGAGAAGCACCCAAAATTTGTTTCTCTGTAAACTCTCCCTCCCGTTTCTCTTTCCAGATGGCTAGTCTGGTGTCACCAATTAAAAACAAAGAGATCATTAGGGAAGTGAAAGAGAGGAAAAGAAAGATATACAGAGCAGCAATTAGAGAAGAGACAGCTAAAATAGGTTCATGATGGCAACCATTCCTTCATGTTTGAGGAATGTGTTTAAGGTGAAGCTTTTTTACTGTAAAGGCAATTTTATGTCAATAAATGGCCCCCCAAATTCTTTCCTCCTGAAGATAATATGATGAAACAAGTAGATCTGAAATAGTTTGGGAGCAGCTGAGCCATTACAGATAGGTCTGCTGCGAGCAGAGGAAGCAAGGAAAGGTCAGCCTATTTATGAAACTTGTGTGTTGCCTGTTCACACAGAGTTAAATGCTTGAACTGCTATTTGTTCTATTGGAAATCTCCCACAAAGTCTCCTGAGAGACATGTTTCTGAGAAGTTTGCACCAGCTTAGAGTAACTGGTTTAAAACAATAATGCGTTGAAACTATTATAAACCCTTGTGTGACTATTTTGCACCTCACCAAAGTGGATGGTCATAGGGAATTTAATCCAAAGGTCCCTCCATACATAAAGGCGTGTGATTTGTCACTGATTCAGCCGAACATGTGGGCATTCTTAACGTACTTTAGAAATGACTTGCATTGATTTACCACTGTAAGCTAAACTGATTATAAAAATGTTAAAATTGCAGAGTCCAGCATCAAAAGTTAGGAAATACCCCAATTATGGTCACTAGTATAATATGCTTTTGTGGCAGTCTTTTACTATGAGGTCATGTCACTTCTTTCCAAAGAAGCCCCCCACTCAGAGCACGGTGTTCAGTTACTGACAAGTTTTTCAGTGTTTTAGTTTAATCCTCATTGTTTGGTGTGTGGTCCCCAGCCCTCTGTTACTGATCACTCTTCAGCCCCGTGTACAAAAGCAGAGCTATTAGTCCATGGGCATGCTTTTTATGCTCCGTGAACATGTGAGTGCCAAGCTGGGGAGCCCAACGTAAAATAAATGTGACTCATTTCATGGCACACCCCCATCTTCAAAGTCCAAATCCCACTGACTCAGTGCTCAACTCTGCAGACTGGTATTGGCCTCTTGTCTTCAGCACACAGGGGAGGGAAGAATACACAATTAGTGATCACCTCCAAAAAACCCCCATTGGCATGATTTGACAGGCATTGCTCAGGAGCTCTGAGGCAAAAGCAAGGTTGGACTCCAGTTCTCTCAGGATGGCTTTCGGTTGTCTAAGCTACAGCATGATCCTCTCTGACTCTCTCGTCCTCTCTCTTTTTCCCCCCAGCATCACATTTATTTTGCAGGTTCTGTCTTGTTCAGCTGTTGTGCAAAGTCTGGTACACAATACCTTTTTTTATTATGCAGCTCCCTTTCATTGCCAAAGCACCACCCATCAGCATATTACATGAGATGGGCATCCTTGAGAAAAAAAGTTGTGTTTATAATAATCATCATACTGTACATGTGCAACAGGACTGAACTTAAATATCATGGCTATCTTAATTTTGGTCCCTTCTAACTTTTTAGTATTTAGTTTTATAACCCGAATTATCTTTTAATGTAATTTCTGTGTAAATTTCCTCAGTTTTTAAAATAGCAAACTGAAAATCTAGGAATTCCTTCATAAGAAGCAAAAACTACTCCCATGTGGACCACCAGGAGGGCGGATTCCTTTGCTCAAAAGCAGGTCTCAAAAAATGTGAAAACATCACAGGGGTCAGACAAAGTGTGTTCATTCTGGTTTCTGTTTTTCATGTGACACATTAATAATTTCGATTCAAATTGAAATGAGTCTCTATGAGAGGCATAAATCCACATGGAAAAATGAAAATTCCTCCTTTTCAAAGTGTTTGAAGGAAACATTTAGATTTCGCAGGATTTTCACATCACTGAAAATAGTTTGGCAGTATTGGCACACACTGGAGTCAATGGTGGTGGTTTCTCCTCTGCAAGGCCCACATCTCCAGAGACTACCCTTCCTCCTGTCCCTTGAGGAAGCAGCACAACTGGCTATAGTAGGAAGGGGTCATTTTTTTATACATGTTAGGGGAAGAAGAGGCAAACACTTTACCCAGGAGGTCTGCAGCAATTTGCTAACAGAAGACACAGAAAATCCTGGTTGGAGCTCACTTGATAAAGTTGGCAGAGTCCCCCTTCTCAGAGTGGTCAGGATTCCTCTCCCTACCCTGAGGTACTACCATCACCCCCTCCTGCCCGCAGGCTGAGCTGCCAGTCCCCAGGATGATGGTGCAGAGGTGCCCATCCAGCCCCAAGCAGAAACAGCCCAGAGGCTGGCAGGAGCCAGGACTCCATGTGCAATATACATCGTGCACCATACAGTGGTGCCTGTGTCTCCACAGCAAAGACCGCTTTCCTGGCATGGAAGTGCTGGCTCAAATGATTGCAGACACTTATTTTCTTTTCCTCAGTCTGTCCATGACCCTCCAACCTGCCCTTGTCTTGTTCCCATCTCCCTCTACACTTCAGTTCCTCACCTCTACCTCCTCATCTCAGAGGTCCCAGACTCTCTTTCTATTTCCAGTCTCCTCTCTCAGCCTCTCCCCATGAGGCTCCCACCAGGCCTGTCTATATCCCTCTACCTGAGCCCCCACCACTGCTGATCCTAAACTCTGAGGCACCAGTTTCTTGGTGAAAGCCCTACCATAAATATATACTAAGAATGAAACTCTATTTTTTCTGCCTAATCTCCTTTCTGGGACATAGCCTTTTTTTCCCCCCTGATATTTCAAAAAAGAACAAATGAACTTGAACAGTACCCTCAGCGGGGCAGAAATCTGTTCCAACAATTTTCAGGTTCAATACAGTTCATTAAAAGAGAGAGAAGAAATGTGTAATTGGATGAGCAGAGCAATATTTAGTGTAGGTATGCTTTCCAGCTCTGGCTACAATATTCCCATGCGGCCTTCATTTCCCAAGGTGAGGGAAGTGGAAAGAGAGACAATATAGTGGATTATAATCTCAGATTATGCTGCCCTATCCTAAGGGACAAAGGGCCATATCTAAAGATGTATGGTCATGCCCAGCAGTAATCACTAGTCTATTCACTATTGAATAAAGACGAACATAAATGGGCTTCTTCCATCTCTCTGTGGAAAGTTATGGGCTGCTGCCTGTGCAGCTTGCTCTGAAAGTGTGCGGTATTGTTGTTACCATCCAGCTCCACAAAAACATTTCCCTCTATGTTTCATGTGTACTCCTGTATCTTTCTGTGGATTTTCAAAAACAGTTAACAGTGCTGGAAAGGAAATCACCCTTTCCAACAAGACAGGAAAGAAGGCTTTGATTCTGTTCATCCTGTCGAGTTTGTCACCTAAATTGTTAGGAAAAGAGAAGCCTCCCGTTGCCCATTTTGTGCTGTGCTCGTATATCTCCACGGTTGTGCGCGTGTGTGCATACATGCATATGCGCATGAATGTGATTGTGCATGCAAGAGTATGTGTGATAACATCATCCAGATGCCGCACCATACTGTTGGATTATGTCAGTCTCACCCAATGAAGCACACTGAGCAAATGCTAATAGTTAAGAGCTAATAAACACTACACTAGAAGGTCAGTGCTGAATCGTTTGGATTGTGCACATGGTTCTCAGATACTTTCCCCCAGTATTTCGCTGTAGCTGTAGATAGGCTGTGGGGCTGCAGTTCTCCCTGTAGGAGGGATTTTTAAAGCCCTGCACTTTACTGTGTCAGTTCAAAATGTTCAGAAAGAAACAGCCCCAATACAGTTGGACAGCATTATTGGCAGAAAACAGACTTCACAAGTTTCCAAAGGATGCTCGCAATGAGAGTTCCCGTGTCTCTCATATGGTTGGCTCAAAGTAAAAAAGAAAGGTCATATTTACAGAGGTCAGAAATCATAGAGCATACAATTATTTGTCTCCATTTTATTTCTCTGTACCTTCTTGACTTTTCTTTCTTCCTGGTCGTGATGTATAAACACAGTAGACCTAAGACTGTGCTCTTTTCTTGACAGTGCAATCTTTATGTAAATCAAGTGAAAATGTCTTGGTTACTTGCATGATAAAGTGCTCTCTGCTCACTGTATGCTATCCTTTTGGCCACCTGTAGCAGTTAATAAACTGGAGTCTTTGTTGACCAAATCACTGCCCACTTCTTCCCTTCAGCTGACCCTTCTGTGAACTTCAAGGAGTTCCTGTTGAGACAGTAGATGTAGTTAGAAGTTGGCCAAACAGTGCTAGAGACAACTGTGGGAATAATGAAGACATTGAGAGAGTTCAAAAGAAATGTGTTGGATCAGTAAAATTATTTTACGTCAATCTCCAACTATTCAGACCTACACTCCTTCTACTTTAGGGTTATTTAAGCTTTTAACCTTTCTAAAACTTGGGTGAATGTCAAAAGAAATAAAACACTTTACTGCTAGGACAGCAGCAGACCCTATTGAAGTTCTACGACCAATACTGGCTTGAGATTGATGGACCTTTAAATGTGGTCTTTGTTGAGAACAGAGCTACAACTACCTGCAAGTTCAAGGCAACTTCCTGACCAGAGAGGCAGTTTGGGACCCGTGTTTGGAACAGGCCCTTCTGTTTTCTCAATGCTTCTCTAGAAGATTTACTCTCCCTCCTGTCCACCATGGGCTGCTCTGACATGGGGATGGAACTAGGAGCAAACGTTATAAGGGAATTTGGAGATGACTCATTAGGACCAAGGTGGATGGGAGCATATACTGGAAAGAACTGAATTGAGACTGAGAGAATAAGAGATTCTTACAGGAGGAAAAGTCTCTTCAGAAGATTGTAATGAGTTCAGACCAGGAACTGAGGACTCAAAAAGAGAGAGAAGAATGAGCAGCTGATGATAGATACTTCTCTGAAGTGTCATGATGCAGTTTTAGTAGGAAAGGTCTACCATGGCCAATGATGCAAAGGTTAAGACTCTTTCCACCCCTTTCCAAGAATTTCCTTGTTTCCAAGCAATCTGTCTCACAAGGCATCTTTCAGCCTTTATTTATGAAGCTAAGACGAGTGTCAGAAATCTGTCAGTAGAAGTTATCTAACTAGTCCTAGAGGTAGGAAAACACAGCTCAGCATTAATGCAGACAAGTCAGTGGCCATAAATAACCCATGAGTGTGCAACGATGCTGTTTTATCCTACAGAAGTGCCTTACCCCCACAACACCAGTAAAGGTGCTCTGTGCTGCTAGGGAGCAGCAAACACAACGTGCATTCCTTATGAGCAGATGCCCTCACTTTGTCTGCACCCAGTACAGCAAGACCTGTACTGCTTGTAGGGGGTCTGTCCACACTTTGTGGAATTATTTCACCCGCTAGCAATGTGGTCAAGCTCAAGGGCTCAGGTTAGTAATTTCATAGATTGTAAAGCCAGAAAGGACTTTAATGATCATCTGGCGTGGCCTCCCACATAGCACATGCCAAATAATGTCACCAAGTAAATTCTGCCTTCAACAACTTGTAGCTGAACCAAAGCATATCTTATTAAAAAAAAAAAAAAGTCCTTTAACCTTGTTTTTAAGACCCAAGTGATGGATAATTTACCACATCCTATGGTAGTTTTCTTGCAAACATTAATTACTTGCAGGGCTTTAAACAGGCTTGGCATTTCTTACTTGATTTTTCTTGTCTTGATCTTACTTTCCATTTGTTCGCTATATTCAACAACCTTGTCATGCTAGAAATAGTATTATCAACTCACCTCTGAATCAACTTTGCACTGTAAACCAGATTTCACAAGTGTGATCTGGCAACTGACCTTCACCCTGACTGTTCCTCCTGTTCCAATATGCTTCCATCCCACTCCTGCAACACAACCATGCCACTGTGGAGGGCCAAATCTGGTAGTGCCAGCAGCAACAGCTGGGCTTTCTGTGTTGGAGAGTAGTAAGAGAAAGAGTTATTTAGTTATTTAGGCTTTACTTGTGATTCCAATGGTCCCGTTCTTCATCTTGTCTGTGATGGGCCAGATGGAGCCTGTGGGACACTGGTGCTGTCAGCAAAGAAACGTCTGGGTGACTCAGTATGTGGCAGAACAATCTTGAATATAGCCTAGTGAATACACAGATAGAATGGCTGCTGGGAATGTTGACATCTGTTTTTAATCCTCAAAAGGGGGAGAAAAAAAAATACAAAGGTAGAGATGCTCGAATTTTGTGTGGGACAAAAAGTTCTAATATTTTCCCCTTTTGAACACATCAGAATGTTTCATTTACTTTTGGATTAACACTGACCTGCACTTGTGGGCTGCTGTGGAGCAGCACCTCCTCACTGCTGGGCTTGGCAGCCTGTGGCCTGAGACTGACAGAGTTGCACCTGCACAGCATCCTCAGAGCAGGATACCAGAGCTTCAGCCTAGACCTGAGGCTGCAGGGCCACCTGTAGATCAGGCACAAGCTTTTTGCGGACCACAACCCAAGCTCTTTAGGCTGCTTGGTATACCCTTCCTATTGCTAACATTTGACCTTTCTGGTTGATATGAAAAGAGAGCTGAAAAGCCCATCCACGACTGATCTTACGTAACGTAGCATGGTCATCCTGTAGACAGGACCTCCTCCTCCTGGTAGTGGGGCACCATTGGAGATACAGACCACAGGGGTAATTTAGTTTGCGGTAAAGACTAGTGACCTCTGTCCCTCAAACTCTAATTGTATGGGGTTCGCAGTATTGCAGAGCCTAGCCACAAGTTTACCCAAATGAAATGGGTCATCCTGGTTTTATCAAACAAAAATCAAAGATTTTCTCCAATGTGGACTTTTGTGGTGAAAAACATCTGTTGTGCAGAGATATTTCCCTGTTCTTCTGTAAAAAAAAAAAGAATTACCTCAGTAGGAATGTCCCAGCCATCCATATATGGACCATAGATGGGAGGACACAGGTATGTTGGAAATGGATGGACAGCTGGGACTTTCCTTTCTGAGCTGATAATACACTTCTGCCACAGTGAATAGGCTGAGGGATCTTGTGCTACTCAAGGTGTACCATTGGGTGAGAGTTTTGGTTGTTAGAAGTAAATTTGGAGTTTAGTCATTAGAAGTTCCCCCATAGTTTTTGAAGGGCAGAGATGGCCATTATTTTGTCCTGGACAAATGCCAAGTCAGGCCACTGGATTTGGCTGCACTATATTCCCATGTTGTTTGAAATGGCTGCTCTTTGTTACATAAGCTAAGTACTACCACACAGAAAATTCACCTTTTCTTTTCAATTTAATCATTACTACAGGGAACTAACTTACCATCTTACAGATTATCACATACTTCTGTACAATTCACAAATGACAGTATGATCCCCTTCCCTTTGTGGTATGTGTTCCTAGTCAACTGCAACCAGGAGCCTGAAATAGAAAGGAAGAAGAAAAAAAAAAAGAAAAAAAAAAGGAAAAAGCAAGTCTGTTAATCCACCGTGACACATACACCTTGATTTTATTTTATTGGAGGGATTTTATAAGGGCTATTATCTCCTGGTTTACATAATCCAACACTTCCCTTAGGGCAATCAAAATTGAGATTCATATGACTTGGAGTTTACAATCCAATGCAGCTGGCAAAACTGGGATTCAGATTCATGACCGCAAATGCAATCCTACTGCACACACATCAAGAAGGACAAGAAAAGGGGGAGGAGAAAAAAAAAAAAAAAGAGAGAGAGAGAGAGACCAAGAATAAGAAAAGCCCTAGTGAAGTGATCTATCATATAGTCTGAGCAGGAGTGTTTGAGAACTGGTATCATTAAATGAGTCGAAACTTCAACTAATTTGATTCAAAGGTTATGTGACCTCTACTAAGTGAGGGACTCCCTTTCCCTGCTGTCTTTGTCTGTTCTTAATAATTTAGCCAGCAACAAGGTAAGATCCAAGATTGACTTTTTCTGCTACAAACATGACTTCAGTCCAAGTATTTTAGCACCTGAACTCAAGTGAGGATAATAAATGTCACAGAAATATTTATAGCTTGGTATATGGAGAATTTCCAGTTCCCCATACTGCAATAGCACACATCCATCTGCTAACAGCATTAGAGCTGCAGCTTTAAAGCAGATAGTGCCTGAAAATCAGAGACTGCAGTAGGTACAGATAGCTGTTGCATTTAAGTCTTTGATATTAACTGATAATTGAACTAGAAATTAATTATCCAGCCTTAGGAAGCCATTTTCTTCCTAGACTTGGCCCTCGCAGAAAATCAGACTGAGTTCTGTTTGTCTTCCACTCCTCTGTGTTCATTTAGCTGAAATCCATTCCTGCAATACCCAGCTGAGGGGAGCGAGCACACAGAAAAAGAAGGTTAAAGAGAAATCATTGAAATTTAGAAGTAGAAAAAAGACTTCTTATCCCACCTAATACATCTCTCTGGCCAGTACAAGCAAATTATTCTTCAGGGCTTTGTCAGGTCTAGTTTTAACTGACTGCAGTGATGGAAGCCCCATCTCTTCCTCTGGGAGAAAGCTGCACATTTGAACAAAGCTCCCTGCTAGCAAATATTTCCTGATGCTAAGCCTGTATTTTCCTTCTTTTTTAAAGTGATCCCTTTAATGCTGGCTTGATCCAAGATTTTTTCCCAGTGAACTCAGCTCTGCGAGATCTGGAATGCTTACTGGAACGTATGTCTTTTCACCCTCAGATTAAGGTTTGAAATCCACCCTAAGCTCACAGTGGCTGGAAGCTGCAGTTGTAGCAGATGCTCTCACAGGTCCGTGTGAAATGCATCGAGGTGTGTAGCCCTGTCCTGAAGGTACACAACACAAGCAAGGGCACAAAGCTGCTCCGTCACTCTCCATTGCTGAGCCATGTGCTGGTGGGAGCTAAAAAATCCTTTTGAGACTTGCAGAGACACAGCAGGCAGGAAATGAAGTGCCTGGGCAAAGGAGATGTGAGAGGGCTTTTGCTCTTGCTGCTTTGGGTGTAACTGGGTGTATCAAAGTGCTTTGATTTTCACCCTCCTTTACCCTCTGGCACCTCTCATCAGAAGTGAAAATGTAGGTATACTGTAGGAAAATAAATATTTTGGCAGAGCTGGCATCTTTTTCATTTAGAAAGGATGTCTGAATATGGGGTTTTCTTTTGAGATCCAAGATACATAATGGAATGATTTCCTCACTGATGAAGTGTTTAGCATCTTTGGTTGCAACAGAAATTGGAGGTGGAGAAGCATGTAAAAAGCTGGTAGAAGTGAAAGCACAGATTTATCATGCTGGTGTTAACCAGCATGGAAGAGGTGGTAGAAGAGGTACAGAGAGGACAGCTAGTGCTCTGCACTGTGGGTGAGGAAAATGATGGGAAGCAATAGAGGCAGATGGCTTCTGCCCTGTGATGGGGTGGGGATATGGTGGTGTTCAGTTGTGGAAGCAGTACTGATCTGCATCAGGTCCCCACGCTACACCTCTCTCTCTCACTGGAGAGCCAGTGGGGAGAGCACCGCTGGGGTCTGAGTAGTCTGAGAGGACCAGCCTTTCAGCAGCCCTAGCTCCAGCCCAAGTTTAGACTCCCTTAGATGGTGTGTGAACGTATCAGTGTTGCCCAAGGGGCTACCCTAAACTGGGAGACCATAGGATTTCGGCACGGCAACCACTCCCTGCAGCTGGCCACAGGGTTGTGAACATGGTCCTGGCATCAAACCAGCATGACATTTGGCAAGTCCAACTCAGCCACGGTGGATGAGATTCCACTGTGCTCAAATATTACATGTGAAACAGTTCTGGCACATTATGACTTTGCGGAATCCAGGTTACATGTTTCTGGAGGATGTGTTGAAGAACAAGCTGGCTGTCCTTTCTCCTTCAGCTGGTGGTGGGCATTTGCCTAACCACTACCCACCTAGCAGAAGGGCAGAGAGAGAGGGCAAAAAACAAGGTAAGTTCAGTGCAGGACAGCGCTCAAGGGTTCAGATCTGTCACTGACAGGTCCCCGGTGCTGACATGTCAGTGCTGGTCACAAAGTGCCCTTTGGGTCAGGCTCTGCATTTCAGACAACTAATTCAGTGATCCTTCTTTCATCACGTGGCTTTCATCACATGAGAAATTCTGTGACATCCTTGGAGTGACATCGGTGGCTTGTTCTGGAGCGATGTGGCAGTGTCTTCTCAGAGGGATGAAGGTTTCATTCTCCATTTCTCACTCCATATAGGATAAGGAAATACCAGCCTTTTCCCTCAGGGTCTAGGAGTGTTGGCAGCACGTCTGCTCCATTACTCACTGGTGCCTCATCCTTAACAGAAGGTTGATGGTACAGGTGAACGTCTCATGATGGAAGTGTTAGCATCCAGTCTTCTTCCTCTATCCCTCAGCTGAACCAGCAAAACCGCTCGACTGAAAAAAAAGTGGCTGCTGTCTCTTACTCGAGTGTCAGGAAAACTTCCTAGCCCCTGCTATATACACAGAGAACTTGCATAGAAAGGTTATTCACCCTGAAGACTGGCAAAGTTAGATCATGCAAAAGAGATATTCTTCATAAAGTTACAAATGAGAGCTCAGTTGGTGATTTATCCCTGCTTCTTGCTCCATCTCTTGGTCATTTCTTCATCAATTGCAGTCTCCTTACAAGGCACACCTAATTCACTAATTCAAAATTATTCTGCTTTTTTTCTCCTCTCTCTCTAAAAAGAATTGTATTATGGATTACTTCGCAGTTGGAATATTGTTAATTAACTATGCTTGGTTTCAAGGTTTATAGTATACTTCTCTGTGTGCTGTGCAAATTAACACACGCTCAGCAATAGGAGGGCCTGGAAAAGCTGCTGCAGCTTGGCAAAATGCAGCAGAGAATTCAGATTAGCTTAATGTACAATATTAAAAACAAACAAAAACCTGAAAAACAAAACCCACAAAATAACCTCTTCTTGGTGAGCCAGATCACACCTAAAGCCTCATTCCCTAGCAAACATTGCTTCACATGAAATTCAGCAAATGAGTGCAGGGTTTGTTTTAATTTTCTGTGATTGCAGTCACAAAGTGTAAAAATTCTTGTGGATCCCCATTTTAAGAGGTAACATAAGATCCTATAAACTGAAAAGCTGCAACACCACAGCTCTAGTAAGGGGCTTTGGAAGCATTTTCCTGCTTCTCTTAAGCCAAAACCAGTTTCATATCTGACTGTAAACTCTGAGGGCAACTTTAAAATACATCATTGCTGAGTATGTGAGGAAGCAAGCTGAAAATGTGCCTTCTGCAGGAATTTGTGTCGGTAAAACTTGATCACTCTGATGTTCATGGGAAATGAATGAAGAAGCAGTATAAGCATGGCCACAGTGAATTAATTTGGAAAGTTACACAAATTCTAGCCAAAATTATTTTTTTCCAGCTTTTGCTGAGCTTTGTTGCAAGTCCAGTTGTGTAAAACCATCTGTTCTTTTTCAGAGCAACCTTATTAAGACCCACTGATAATATTTCATCTCCTTCCTATGTGGAATGTTTCAGCCTTTATTACAGTCCCTTAAATGTGAGGAGCTGCAATCTTGCCATCCTGTTTGCAGTCAGAAAATCCAATGGTGGTAAATCCCTCATTTCTCCTTGAATAAAATCACTCCTTCCTCACACTGTCTGTCCTATTTGAGGTAAATTCCTGATGTGCTTTAAACAGTACTTGTTATTGATAGGCATAAATTAATGTCTGTGCTGTGACTTATAGTAGGTCCCATGTTTTAGATTTATACGTCTGGTAATTACTCTGATAAAAAATGTTCCTACTGTAGATGTATGGGTGAAATGTGTCCTGGAGACTGCCTGTTGCCAGCTGTACTTCTTTGAAACATTAGCTCAAAAAGCCACTTTATATAGTGAAAAACTATTTTAAAAATTATTCAACGTTCTCATACAACTTCTTCTGGAGAAAATTTGACTCAAAATAAAATGAGTTACTTTATTTCACTTCACGTTGAAGTTTTCATTTAAATTTGATTCCTAAAGAGAAACACGTTTTTGCTCCTTGCTTCTTTTTTCTTCATTTTCCCTCCGTAAAAAGGAGAGAGAGAAAGAGAAAAAAAAAAAAAAAAAAACAAACAGGAAAAGGAGAAATAGGCGTATATGAAAAATGCAAGAAAGCACCAGAACAATCCTTCTTTTGACTTTGTTTTTGTCAAAGACAAAAGCACAAAGAAATGTGTCAATTTTTCTTGCTTTTTGTCTTCCAACAGAAAAACCAAACATGTAAAAATGCTTATCTTCCACTTTCTCAGGCTTCTCAATTGTTAAAAATTCTTTCTGGTGGAAAAACGATGGGGAGGGAAGGGAGAAAATTATGAAAAAAGGAAGGAGGAAATTACAGTCTAATTATCTAACACCTGAAAATTGCATAACAACAGGAAACAAACAAAAAAAGATAGTAAAAATGGCCACACTGAATTAATCTGGGAAGCTGCACATTGAAAATATGTCTGCAAACAGATTGTTTCTAGGCAGAGACTTTTTTGACAAAAGTATACTTTACAGCAGGAAAATTTCCTCAGGCTCTGCTCCTTTGATCTGCAATGAAAGAAAACTTTTTTTTAGAAAACTTTTTCTCTGTTGAGCTTTCTGAATCTTAAAAAACACCTTCTCTGTTTCATCTAATCACAGATATGTTGTATATTTCTGGAGTGGGTTTGTCTCAGAGGACGGTCGCAGAGAGCACAGCGTATGCACGTAAGTGTTCTGTAGGCTGGGTTGCCATAAAAAAAGCTCTGCGCAGGATAGCACACAACTGCACAGAAGGGAATCTGGAAAAAAACTTAACCAGAGTCACCGAGGAAAACTACTGCTCTTACCACTAGCATCATGAGGTCTTTACTTTCCGCTAAGCCCAGCAGTGAGCTCAGTCTCTGAGGTCTCATCGAAAAGATCTGAGGGCAGTAACTACACGATAGGCATTTTATCTGTCCGAGGATAAACGGCTTAATGGGTTCTGCTGGGATTCGAAGCTGCAGTTCTTTGAAGTCTCACTGCCTCAAACCAGTCACTTAGGTTGCTAAACCAATCTCAGTACATGACCAACAGCAGTCTTGGGAAGAGCACTGCTTTGTCTGCTTATGGAGGAGTCTCAACCAGACAAAAAACAAAAATGTTCCTTTGTGTATGGAGGGACGTTTCTTGTTCGCTGGTGTATCTGAAAGGACTGGGTCACAAGTTTTGCAGCTCCAGCCCATCTTTTCTCCATTGGTCCTGGCAAAAGCGAAGGAGAATTTAGTTTCTTTCCAAACACTAGGGGTATTTTTCCACTGATGCTGCACTGCATGTAGTGTGCAGTGTTTCACTGAATGGAAAGCAGCCAGAGGATGGGAGAGGAAGACTTTTCCTCGCAATCATCCAGGAGCAGGAAATGCTTGACGCAGGAAAATGTCAAGGGTATTGCAGGGTACTGGGCTCTGACTTTTGGACAGGGGTGTGGTGTCAGTCCACCCCAAGCTAGAGAACTACTGAAAAGAAATTCCCAGTTTTTCTGAAACTGGACCAGATTGTCCTCATCCTCTGAATGCTTCCCTCACTCACTCCTGTTTGCCATGCTCAGGCAGTCTCTTCTGCTTGGAGACAGTGTCATCAGAGATGGTGGTGCACAGAGGGTAATTCCTGTGCCCCCTAGTCTCACACCTCCTCATTTGAGAAGCTTTCCTCTGCAACAACAACAGAAGATCTCCTTTCCAGTTTGGTGAAGGGTGGAAGCTGAGATCATGTTTGTATATCCTGGCTGTTGAGATGGAAAGTGTGAACTTTACAGAAAATTAAATCTGCAGAAAGAAGAACGGGGGAGGGGGAGGGGGTCACTCTGGAGAAAGAGAGACTTGCAGACGGAGTTCCCATTATGTCCAGACCTCACAGTGTCTCCCCACTCATTCATGCCAAGTGCAATGCGGGCTAGGTGTGAGGCAAAAGTCTTCAGACTTAGCCAAAGAAAGAGGCCTCAGCATGTGTTGCTGGGTTTAACACTGAAGTTGGTATGGACCCTGGCCAGCTGCCAGTTACACTGGCATTGCTGTTATTAGATACCATTGTGTTAAGCTTAGCACTTCTTGCAGGCCAGAGGAATTCCTTTTGTGTTTTCCCATACTCCCAACACATTCAGCAGAGTTTCAGCTTCAGAGAGAAAAGATGCAAGTAGTATAAACAAACTCCTGACATCCAAGGGGCATGGAGTGGAGAGAAGGTCAAAGCAAGATGAAATCACCCTTGCTGAACTCAGTGCAGGTTGAGGTTCATTAGCTATCGAGCTTGGGTTGACATTTTATAAATAACTACACAGGGAAAGACATTCCCTGAATTACCTTTTGCAGAGAGGCCGATTAGATCATTTGAGCAAATTGGGAAAGAGAAGTAGCTAATGAGAGCTATGAGGAGCTGCACAGTGGCCATGCCAACTGGCTTGTGTTGACATGTTTGTGACTGGAAAGTCAGTTTGGATCCATTTTTTGGTGCTTCATGTTTTCTCTTTCTTTAAATGATGTAATTTTATAGCCTAGGAAGAGCCAGAAATAGTGGAAGAAAAGAAAGAGTAACCATGTGTTCTTTCCACCTTTCCTCCAGGAGGTGACCCTCACCTGTTCCAGCCCTCAGCCCTGAGCACCAGGCTATCCAACTGCTTGAGATAATCTGCCAAGACACTTTCAACTCGCACAGCAGAAGTTGCATATTCTATAATCTTGGGCTTTTTTTGGTGACCTTTCTTTTCTGTTAAAGACTAAGGTAAAGTAAACTAAGACAGACAGTCTCAGAACCATACAACTGCTCGTGCCTTGTGGTTAGCCTCCTCTACTCATCAGAACAGCATTAGCAGACTCTTGCAACTTCCCTTTTTAGCTCCTGCCCAATCAGCTCTTGTGGTGATAAATCCATTGGACTTCTAGCCCTACTTGAGGAAACCACTTTGTGGTTAGCTGCTTTTCTCCACTTGCTGGTGATGGACAGCTTGCCTCCTCCTTCCTCTCTTTGCAAAATGCATTAGTCTCCTCTGCTGCCATCTCTGCCTCCCCTGAACCAATGCATGGTTTAAGGAGGGACATTATTGTATGAGAAACAACACGACTCTTTGCAGTCAAACAAAGGGATTGTGATACGGCTGCCTTGTAGCTGCAGGCATCGTATGGCAAAGATTTATGTAGAGAGAGGATTTGTATGGGGTCCCAAAAAGAGAACTGGAGCTTTTATGGATGTAGGTGGGGTTGAGGACACCCTATGTCCTGGTTTTGCTAGGATAGAGTT
>NW_010307176.1:0-2422 GCF_000700745.2 Antrostomus carolinensis
GTGGCTGGGAGGAGACCAGGAGCTGCTGGGCTTGGCTGGGGATGAAAGCGGGGAGCAGCGGTGGGACGCGTTGGGAGCGGACAGACGTGCAGGGAGTGGACAGGAGGACGTGTCCTTCCCAGCCCCATGGCTGAGCTGACGCGGCTGCCCGGGTGGTGTCTGAGGAGGAGCTGGGCTGTTCCTCCACCACCTCCACCCCATCAAAGCATCCTGTTACCAGGACTTGGGGAACCTGCACCCACGGATGGGGTGCACCAGGCAGTCAGGGTGAGAAGCGCTCAGGGAGGGGGAATATATGATCAAAGATTCAGAGAATCATTGAATGTTGTGAGTTGGAAGGACCCACCAGGATGATGGAGTCCAACTCCTGTCCCTGCACACCTCCACCACCTCCACCCCATCAAAGCATCCTGTTACCAGGACTTGGGGAACCTGCACCCACGGATGGGGTGCACCAGGCAGTCAGGGTGAGAAGCGCTCAGGGAGGGGGAATATATGATCAAAGATTCAGAGAATCATTGAATGTTGTGAGTTGGAAGGACCCACCAGGATGATGGAGTCCAACTCCTGTCCCTGCACAGGACAAGCCCAACATTCACACCATGTCCCTGAGGGCCTTGGCCAAATGCTGCTGGAATCTTGTCAGGCTTGGTGCCATGAGCACCTCCTTGGGGAGCCTGTTCCAGTGCTCCACCACCCTCTGCCTCAAGAACCTTTTCCTCATGGCCAACCTCACCCTCCCCTGCCACATCTTCCTGCCATTCCCTCTGCTCCTGGCATTCCTTGGTGGCCAGAGAGAAGAGATCAGCGCCTGCCCCTCCTCTTCCCCTTGGGAGGAAGTTCTAGACCCCCATGAGATCTCCTCTCAGTCTCCTCTTCTCCAGGCTGAACAAACCCAGTGACTTCAGCCTCTCCTCACACCCTTCCCCTCTAAACCCTTCACCAATTTTCTGTCCCTTCTCTGGACACTCTCCAGGATCTTTAGATCCTTTTAATCCTGTGGTGCCCAAAACTCGAGGTGAGGCCACACCAGCACAGACTATTGCAACAAAAGCATCTCCCAGCCCTCAGAGAGAAGGGAAACTGAGGCACAGGGATGGTGCTGCAAGGGGGGAACTCTCACCTCCACCAAGCAGTCTCCCACCAACCCCAGGAGCAGACGGGCCCCGTTGTGCTCCCGCACCAGCGCCGCGTTCTCGGAGCGCGTCATGCAGGTGAAATCGAACATGTCGACGTCCGGCAGGTTCCGGTGGTTGAGGGCAAACTCCAGCTGGGGCAGGCGGTAGTTGGTGGAGAAGTTGGCAGCTTCTTTGGCATAGCTGAGGAGAGCATCCCGGTTCACGTTGTCTGGGGACAGGAGGCTCTCAATGTCTGCTTTGTCCTATAGGGACAGGGATGGGGTGAAGCTGGTTGGGATGTAGGAGGTGATGTTTGGCCCCTCAGGTTGGGTGAAGTCAGCTCTGGGGTGAAGTCATGTCACTGTGAGCCCCCCAAAAGGACATTTTTCCCCCAGCCCTTCCCTATGGGGACAGGGATGGGGTGAAGCTGGTTGGGATGTAGGAGGTGATGTTTGGCCCCCCAGGCTGGGTGCAGTCAGCTCTGGGGTGAAGTCATGTCACTGGGTTTGGGGCTGTGAGCCCCCCAAAAGGACATTTTTCCCCCAGCACTGGCCACCAGTCAGCAAAGCCCCCACCATCCCAGGGGTGCACGGCCAAACCAGCACCCATGGTTTGCATCCCACCCTCCAGCTGCCCATGGCAATGGGATCCCGGGGCCGGATCCTGCCCTCCTCACCTGGAGGATGACCCCTTTCTTGAGCAGACTCTGCTTCTTGGCCGTCATGACAAAATAGTGAGTGTCATCCTTGTAGTAGACAATGTTTTCCAGGTCGATGCCTGAGGATGGGGAAGGGGCTGAGCTGAGCCATGAGGCAGAGCCAGGACCACCCCACACTGGGCTGAGCCACCAAATGTCCCCACAATGGGGTACCACACGGGGACACACATCCCATCACACAGGGGACATCCTGGGGCTGAACCTCCAATTGCACCAGGAGGGGACAGGGACCCCCAGCACCCCCCATTCCAGGGCTGGGACCACCGACCCGTTTTGTTGTAGAGGTTTTGGAAGAATTTCTGGTTATAGATTCGGGCCACGCCGCTGATCTCGGCCACCTCCACCTCGGCGCGGCTGTGGCGGTTGATGAAGTTGGTGGTGATGCCGATGGCCAGTTTCCCCCGTGTCTCCTTCCGCTTGAACCCTGAGGGATGGGAGAGGCGTGAGCCCCCACCCAGCCCCCCAATACCAGTCCTGGGGGTGCAGGGACCCAATGCTGTCACCTTCGGGGACAAATTTGCCACCTCCAGCTGAGATGAGGACGTCGAACTCGTAGTGGCTGAGGGGAGAGGAGCTGGGCTGCAGC
>NW_010307177.1:0-4066 GCF_000700745.2 Antrostomus carolinensis
TCACAGAAGCCCCCCCATGACCCCCCCTGCTACCAATATCTTGCCATGCAAACCCAATACATTTGGCAGTAAACCAGCAAATACATATATAAAGATATAGAGATAGAGATACATTATATAGAGTAGATATAGATATAGATGAGATAGAGAGATATAGATGAGATAGATAGATAGATAGAGATGATATAGATATAGATAGATAATATAGATATAAATTAGATATAGATAGATATAGATATAGATATAGATATAGATATAGATATAAATTAGATATAGATAGATATAGATATAGATATAGATATAGATATAGATATAAATTAGATATAGATAGATATAGATATAGATATAGATATAGATATAGATATAAATTAGATATAGATAGATATAGATATAGATATAGATATAGATATAGATATAAATTAGATATAGATAGATATAGATATAGATATAGATATAGATATAGATATAAATATAGATATAGATATAGATATAGATATAGATATAGATATAGATGATAGCTATAGCTATAGATATAGATTAGATAGAGGAGAGGGAGAGAGAGAGACAGACAGAGAGATTGAGAGAGAGAGAGAGAGAGAGAAGCTTTGCTTTCTGGAACTGCGAAAAGGATAAACACTTTATAAAACCTCCTGCCACAGAACCAAACATATGGAAATGGCTTCTTATGGAAATATTGAAACAATAACAAAAAAATACACAGGGTTTTTTCTCCTGAGGGTTCAATTATTTTGAGTACTGGTAGTAAACTTTGATTGATAAATCTAACCTTTTCTTTCCAGGCAATAGTTTGATCACACACTGATGAGAAAGAGTCAGAGAATGGAAGAATAATATTTGGATTGCAACAGAATAATTAAAATACAGAGAATTCCTTTGACTTTTACAAGGTGAGAAATGATTTCCCATTTTGATTGTGTGGTGGCAGGAATCTCTTCTAAGAGCGGGCAAGTCTGGGCTTTGTATGATGTTCTTAAATTATTTTTCAAAACTTACAAGATTTCTCCAGCTTTCCAACTAGAAATTAATAATACATCCAAAATGCTATTCAAGCTATAGTGGCAACATATATTTTTTCAGCAGCACACATGACTGATGAGGTGGTGTGGTGACCACACACCATATGTGAAATATGAACTAAGAAAGAAAACTCCCCAGCCCACAGGGAAAACCAAGCAGCCTTTCTAGCCAAAACAAATTTATTATGTTTTCCAACTGGACTTACACAAGTAAGTTCATCAAGGATGAGTGACCTAATTTGGCACCTCTATATATCTTTTTAATTGTTCATTTACAATATTTATTTTCATTCTTACCTCCTAAAATACATCTTAGCAGTCTGAAATCCTCCATCATTATTTTTGACAAATCTTCTCCTTCCTTTTCATGTAGAAGAGAGGCTATCAAACAAACAAAATGAATATAGATGATTTAGTTTTATTTTATCATCATAAATTCCTTTCCATAAGATACTTTTTCACTACAGACGAGGGAACTGTGTCTAATGTTGCAAGCAATTCAACTGGAAAAAAGAAAAAAGATAGAGAAAAAGCAAAAATTGTCTTTAAATACAAGCTCAATCATCAAGTTTTATTCTGAAAGTAAATCACTTAACAGTGTTTAAAGCTACATTGTTTGAATGTTTTCCAGTTTCCACAAGCAGTCATAATATATTATTTTGAAATCCCTGAATATTTTTGGAACCAGTAAAGTCATGATTTCACTGGCTTTCATTAACACTGTTCCTTTCTGAATCTTTCTTATTTTATAAGTAATTTTAAAAGTAAAAACCTTAAGTGAAGAATTATCTACACCATCCAACACAATCACTCCAGTAAGTTAAAATTTGGACAAAAAAGTATTTTATATACCAATGTCATAGTAACAGAGAGGAAAGAAAATGCATTCATAACTAGGCTAAAAAAGTCACATTGCAATGCAGCTGTTTTAACCTGAACTTTGCAGTAAGAGTCAAGTATGTACATGAAAACAGTAGCATTTACCAGCTTCCAGATATGGTGTATCAGAACACTTAAAGTCAAATAAAACTTGCCCTTAGCAAAGTTATGCTGTTGCAAATGAAGTCTGCCTGCATATGCTCTCTCTGTGCACGCTCAGTGAAACAAGCCAGATATAATTTATTTCTAATGTTTTAGTTAATGGAATCACTGCTACAGCCTATTAATAACTCCAGCAAAAGGGTTCATTGTTAAACAGTACTGTCCTTGTTGGCAAGTGTGACCAATAGATGAGTCACTACATTTCAATCTACTTTTACAGTTTTTTACTGCCTGTTTTTTTAAAATATAAAGCTAGTTTTCTGAAGCATGGTGTGCATGTGCAAAATTTAAAAATTAAGAGGTCAGGTCATAAATTATGTTCATTTAGGCAGAGGTTGTAAATCTGAGTAGCTCTGAAAAATCTATTTACACTCACTAAACTGTCAATATTTAGTATCCAGACTATCACTTTACAACTCCATTTTTTTGTTTTACATACTGAAATGAGAAAATACATTTTCAGAATACACTGATGCATGCATACACCATATATATTCTGATGGCATTTCTGATATATTGCGAAACTGTACATACATTTATTCTAACAACTTGGAGAATCTATCTTCCAAGTTGTAAGCCATGTCCTTGGATTTACTAATGTCTCAAGTTCCAACAAGTTTCACATATCTGTTTTTTAAAAAGTAGTAATCAACTTTCCCAAGACTTTGGCTTAGTTAAATAATTTTTCTCTTGTAATTCCAGGTTACTTCTAATTATGACTTTTTGCTCAATTTCATTAAAAAAAAAAAAATCAATATTATTATAAGAATTCTTGCTTTGCAACTGATGTGTTAACAAAGCTGAGTATTGTAATTGCGGCACCAAAAACACAGGTGAAAAAGTGCAATTTACTTTTTGAAAAGCAAGTCATAATTCTCCATAGAAATTCTGTACCAGCAACATTTGAAACTTGTAATGACAGGTGACATTATGCATGACGAACATTTCATGGGTTTGCTAATTGTCAGATTTTAAACATTTTAAAAGATGAAGTGCATTTTCAGAACGACTCTTACATTTATACCTATGAATTCCATACGCATATTTTAACTGCACTTGTCCAGTACAGATCATGGGAAACTGTGCTGCTGATGACACCTGACACCATCTGCACTTATTTGTAGTATTTGTGTGTGATTAAAGCTAATGGCTAGAAAATTATTGAGGATATATGAATAAAAACTGACATAGAGAATTTTTATGGGGTATTGATTCTCCAGAATTAAAGGTAATTTTCTGGACATTGATTAAGTTTAATAACTCCCAGAAAATCCTCAGAAAACAAGGATTATGTATAAAAACATTACTGTTTTTTGCACGTAAGAAAACAAGGTGTAGCTGGTTAAGTGCTTTATGTCATTAGTCCTGTAAAGTTTCTGTTTTATTTCTAAGCTTTTCAGAGCCTTCTGAACAAAGAATCTTAGTGATGCATCATCTACACAGTGCTAAGTAGGTTTTATATTAATTGATATTTTTGTTCTCTGTATCCATCAGTTTTCAATCAACAGTTATTGCTACCTGATAAGATCCTATTTAAGTCATCAAATAATAAAAGTTGAGACTGATTAGTTAGTTCCTAGGTTCTGTAAAATTGTAATTGAGTGTCTATATGTACAAAAAGACCCCTAAGGCTCTAGATGATTTTGTAGGGGGGAAAAAATGTCACAGAACCAGAAAATATAATAAGATGCAAAATCAACAAAAATAAACCTGACAAACAGGGGTGAAGAAAAGGCAGAGGCATTTAATGCTTTTTTTGCCTCAGTCTTCAATATTTATGATAGGCCATGGGCTGCCCAGTCCTGTGAGTTGAGGGACCATGACTATGGGAGCAATGACATTCCATTTGTGGATCCCGAAACTGTAAGGGGTCAGTTGTATAAGCTGAATGTTCAGAAATCCATGGGGTCTGGCAGAATTAATCCCCATGGATGTTACAGCAGAACCCTTCTCAACCATCTACCAAAAGTCTTGGGAGTCTGGGGAGG
>NW_010307177.1:4099-30141 GCF_000700745.2 Antrostomus carolinensis
AAGAATGGCATGAGTGAAGACCCAGAAATCTACCTGTTATTCTAACCTCAGTACCTGGAAAAACTATGAAGATTGTACTGGCTATTAGAATGCATTATTAAAAGGCACTTCAAAGACAATGCAACCCTCAGGCACAGTCAACATGGGCTCACAAAGGTAAGATCCTGTCAAATTGATTCGATATCCTTTTACGCAAAGGTCACCAGCCCAGTGGGTGAAGGGAAGATGGTGGATGTAACTTTTCTGGGTTTTTTTAAGGCTTTTGATGCTGTCCCTCATAGCATCCTTCTGGACAAGTTGTCCAACTGTGAGATGTGCAGGTACAGAGTAATCTGGATGAACTGGCTGAAGGGCAGGTCTCAAGGGGTTGACATGAATAAAAATTGAGTTGAATAAAAAATTAGCAAGTTTGCTGATGATACTAAACTGGGAGAGGTTGTTGACTCTCTTTAGGGACAAGAGGCCTTGCAGAGGATCTAAAAAGATTGGACTATTGGGTAATTATCAATGGCATGAAATTTACCAACAACAAATGTCAGATTCTGCAACTGGGATGGAGTAACACTAGGCACAATTGTAAACTGGAAGAGGAGTGGCTAGACAACAGCCCTGCAGAAAGGGATCTGGAGGTCCTGGTAGACAATAGGCTCAGTAAGTCAGACGCATGCCCTGGCAGCCAAGAGGGCAAACTGCATCCTGGAGTGCATCAAACATAGCATAACCAACTGGTCAGAAGAGTTGATTATCTCACTGTATTCAGTGTGGTGTGGCCTCACCTTGAGTACTGTGTGCAGTTCTGGGCCCCGTAATTTAAGAAGGATATTAAATTCCTTTAATGAATCCAGAGGAGGACAACCAAGTTGGTGGAAGAGCTACGAGGAGCCTATGAGGAGCATGCTGAGGACTCTGGGTTTCTCTAATTTGGAGAAAAGGAGGCTTCATTGCTCTCTACAGCTACCTGAAAGGAAGTGGAAAAAGAGGTGCTGGTCTCTTCTCCCTTTTACTCAATGATGGCTTACATGAGAATGGCTCAAAGCTGTATCATGGGAGGTTCAGGGTTGACATTAAAAATATTTCTTTACCAAGAGAGTAGTCAAACACTGGAACAAGTTTCCTACAGATGTGGCCAATGCCATATGCCTGTCAGTACCTTAAAAATAGATCAATGGCCTTTCTAATATTCTTGAAGTTTTAGTCAGCCCTGAAATGGTGAGACAGTTGAACTAGACGATTGTTGTAGGTCCATTCCAACTGGAACTCAACATTTCTCTCCTCTTCTCAAATTTAAACTAGAAAGCAACCATAACAAATAAAGACACGAAAAGGAATACAGCAAGTAAGCTTGGGAGTGGGAGAACAGGAGGAGGTGGTCCTGCATATGACTACAGACATTAACTGAAAGTTAGGTTTTGTTCTTGATGTGCTTCTTATGTTCATTTATTTTTACTTCTGGAAACCTTGGGTATGTGACATTCTGCAGAATTAGGCCTGCAACCTTATTAATGGAAGACAGTCTTAAGATACTGCCATTGAGCAAAATACTTATTATACAGGCACCAACAAGTATTTCTTTTTCTCTTAGATGCTTGTATTGTATTTGCATGGCAAGGTTTTGGTAGCAGGGGGCTACAGAGATGGCTTCTGTGAGAGAAGCTGCCAGAAGCTTCCCCTATGTCCAACAGAGCCAATTCAAGCCAGCTTCAAGACGGACGTGCCACTAGCCAAGGCCGAGCACATCAGCGACCATGGTAGTGCCTCTGTGATAACATATTTAAGAAGAGAAAGGAGTGAGAATATGTGATAGAAACAACTCTGTAGACACCAAGGTCAGGGAAGAAGGAGGGGGAGGAGGTGCTCCAGGTGCCAGAGCAGAGATTTCCCTGCAGCCTGTGGTGAAGATCATGGTGAAGTAGGCTGTCCCCCTGCAGACCATGGAGGTTAATGGTGGAGCAGATATTCACTTGCAGCCCATGGAAGACTGTACACTGGCGCAGGTGGATGCCTGAAGGAAGATATGACCCCATGGGAAGCTCATGCTGGAGAAGGCTCTTGGCAGAACCTATGGTCCCCATGGAGAGAGGAGTCCATGCTGGAGCAGGTTTGCTGGCAGGGCTTGTGATCCTGTGATGGACCCACACTGGAGAAGTTCATTAAGAACTGCAGCCCATGGGAAGGACCTATCCCATGGGCTGCAGGGAGAAGGTCATGGAGGACTGTCTCCCTTGGGAGAGACCCCACGCTGGTGTGGGCGAAGAGTGTGAAGAGTCCTCCCACTGAGGAGAAAGGAGCAACAGATGAACTGACTGCAATCTCCATTGCCCATCCTCCTGTGCTTCTGGAGGGGGAGGAGGTAGAGAAAACTGGGAGTAAAGTTGAGGCTGGGAAGAAGAGAGGGGTGAGGGGAAGGTGTTTTAAGGTTTTGGTTTTAATTCTCATTATCCTACTCTGATTTGATAGGTAATAAATTTAATTTTATTTTCTCCAAGTCAATTCTGTTTTGCCCAAGATGGTAATTGGTGAGTGATTTCTCCCTGTCCTTCTCGCAGCCCACGAACCTTTTGTTATACATTCTCTCTCCTCCTCAGGTGAGGGAGTGATAGAGTAGATTTCATGGGCACCTGGTGTCCACCCAGAGTCAACCCACCACAATGCTGTATTGCTCTTATTGTAATTAACTTGTATTTTATTACCTGAGTTCCTGGTTTGAGCTGATTTCAGTGCCACCAGACTGCGATTGCTCAGTCTAAAGTTTTGTGCTCCATGGAAAGAATAAGACGCTTATAGAGAAAAAGAGTAATTGTGATAGGAGTTTTTGGTTTGGGGAACACATGATTGAAAAATAGATGGAAAAGAAGAGACTGAATTTCAGGAGGGATAAGAGAAATTAAATAATTTTACTTAAGCCAAGTAGATAAGAGGTGAAACTGAAATTGTCAGAGAAACTTAAAAAAGGAGAATGGTCCTGTGAATAAGAAACACAGAGGAGGGGTAAACATAGCTGAACAAGCCAGGCTGACATTGGAGTGGAAAAGAGAGTCGACAGGGAGGGTTGGATAAGAAGAATGAAGCGTGTTTTGTAAAGCAAGTGGGACGAAGAGCAAAGGAGATGACTACAGAATGGAGACTGCACTTTTGTAAAGGGAGTTACAGTGGAATGAGAACTGGACAGTGCCACACAGCACAAGTGTCAGACTGGGGAAAGTAGGTGAAAAC
Source organism: Antrostomus carolinensis (assembly GCF_000700745.2). Lineage (NCBI taxonomy): Eukaryota > Metazoa > Chordata > Aves > Caprimulgiformes > Caprimulgidae > Antrostomus > Antrostomus carolinensis. Next base: position 7,313 of record NW_010307177.1, read on the forward strand.
TAGTTCACCCATGATAAAACGTGCGGAAGAGCTTCAAATGGCTATACAAGCTTCCCGGTCTCAATGCTCCAATGCTGTGACAAAATAACCTGTGAAATCTATTAGTAACATGCAAATTTTATCTAACAGGTATATGGAGTTGAAGATAACCTACTTTAACCAATGTTAATTTATTCAGTGGCAGAAGTCTGTGCAGTGAGTCCAATGTTTTTAATGATAGCCATCAATCTGAAGTAACATGAAAGGATTTTGTTTTACAATATGCTTTTTAAAATTACATACTCATATATGCAAACATCCTAGTACAAGAGAATACCAACGTTGCAAATTTAAGAAAAACATTGTTTCAAATTAGTCTCATCTCTTTTATTTTCTTTCTTATTTTCTACATAGAAATTCTACTTCAATAAATTCAAAGGGGATATATGCATAGGGATGAATGAGGTGGGGCTGCCTACTATAAATTTTCTGACTCATTAACTGAAGAAGATAGAAGTATGACATGAATGAGATAGATATTCTTTCATACCCAAAGCAAAAATAATTCTGTTTGATAAAACATATGCTAAACAAGACAAGTCAGCTAAACTTTCCACAGGAAGTCATCATTAAGTATTTACCATTTTCAAGATACCTGATATGAGACTCTGAGATTTGATTATTAGAAATTATTATTATTACTTTTCTCTTCAGTGCAAATAATTGGGAATTTTCCTGATAAATAAGTTCTGTATAAGAATTTTGTTCTTTGAAAAAAAAATTAATTTGACGTTATATCTATAAATAATAGCACCTTGCTACTTATTTTCTCTGGTTATTTTCTTCAGTTGGAAGAAGACAGAATTGTATTGTCAACTTTCAGAAGTGTTGCAAAATTATAAAAGCTGTGAAACATCAGCTGTGAGCAACTTGTATCTTCTGACCCCCTCTAAACACTTGCTGTTGCTCCTATTCTCATAGAGAAAGATCTCTAAACCCACTGCCAAGAGTGGTTCAATAATGCCTGTTTTCAGTGAACTACATTGAAAGAAGTTTACAGCTCTCACTGTGATATGTTGAGTACTTCTGTGTGAAAGAATACTTGTGTTGTCTGGTGCTTTGTTGTCTTTACAACAATGCTGAGTTTTGAAAATTATGTCATCTCTGTGCCAAAAGCTCAGTCAGTTCGGTTTTAACACCCGTGTTGACTAACAGTGCTGACCATAAATTACTCTATAGTGACTTTTTATGTTCTGTGGTGTGATTACTACTTGGTATGAAGTTTTAAGGATATGTAAATGATAAATTAAAGGATATTTGTTAAAAATATTTGTTTTCTCAAAATCAGTTATAAATCCTTCTTTTTGCCGGGTTGGTGTGCTTTAGGTGGCTCCACATCAGTGTTTTTGCATGGATCATGAATGAGCTTTACTAGACCCCTCTTAGTCTGTGAGCTGGACTCCCTGTAGATGAAACTAATATATAAAAATCTCATGAGGGTTCAAGACGACTTAGAGTACTCCAGCCACTAATGACCATTCAGGTCAAAAACTAAAGTAAAGCTAGTCTGAAATAAAACCTCTAAACTATGCATAGATATTGGGCCCTTTACAGATCTGTTCCCAGTAGACTATCCTAATTGCTAATGCAAGCATAGCCTTTTGTTTCAGCTTTTTAAAACTATTGTTCAGTATCCAGGTCTTCTACTGTTGCTTTCTACCTTGTGGTCATCCTGAACAATGGAGAGAAAGAATGCAGCTATTTCACATCAGCATCCATATTAAGCAACTCAAAAATCTGGTTATTCACCTTTACATATTTCTATGTGTTTCTGATGGTACTGACTTCAAACAGAATTCTGTAGGATAGAGAGATAATTTTTAAGATAGAACCTGGCAAGTATTCAAAAAAAGCTACTAAGTGATGATGGAGAGAGAATAAGGTTATGTCCATACCAATAAATTAAAATATACCCAGGAATGTACCTACTCAATGAAGCCAGCTGGCACAGAATAATTCAAATCTATGCTAATTAATTTTCTGAGCTTCTAAGTCTGTGTGATTGTATGCAAGGTGTCATGGATATTCAAGCACCTAAAACACGTCCAAGAATCACAGAAAAAGGCATGCAAAGGATCAGTTTACCTCTGTAGGTAATTCAAGTTATGGGAATGCTCATAGGCCATAGTTTATTTGTTACTAAAACCCGTATGTTCCTCCACTGCCCTTAGGGCCAACAATGGGTTTATATCTGACACTTTAACTGTAGTCCAGTCTGTTCCTATATAAACTAAATATCGGCTGTTTATTTCATTTTGTATGACTTAAAACAATTCTACAGAGCGGACAGTTACAGAAATCTCTCCAGTAATTGCAGTCAGTTTGATTTCTCTTTTCCAATTGATTATTTAATGAACAAAAAAGTACCCATGAAGAAATTTTTAATCGAGTATCCAGAGTAAGATCTATATAGTGTGACATAAATAAGGCATAAGTTTATACACAGAAAAAATGTAGAAAAAATAAAATACTAATGTTACCTCATTAAGCAGTCAGAATGAGGCTGTAGTTCTAATGAAAATAGAGTTTGTAGTTGTATAATTAAAAAGCATACGATTCTCATGGGAAGCAAAAGAAAAAGGAATGCCATTTCCTGTCTGGGAGCAGTTTGTAGTAAAGTTAATAACAATAATCCATGCAGTACTATAGATATTAAATAACAATAATGCATATTTACAGCAGGCTTCAAGATATTTCTGCATATATGATCTTTTTTTTTTTTTTCAGTATCCTAATCAATTACCAAAAAAGTAAAAACATTTTTCTATGCTACTGCGTCTACTGTCTAAACTTTCAGAAACATATATTTAAAATTCAAGTCTTTTAAAGCTGTGTTCAACAAAACAGTGGTCTGGTTATGAACACTGAACATGCATCAGCTGTCATTGGTTCCAATGTTATTTTGAGTCCAAACTTACATTTAATTTTGTCTGTAAGAGCCATAACTCCTCCAGTGGAGTAATTTAGTCTAACGAATGCTGTAAACATTTGAATAAGTGTGATAGAAACTATCCTAATTTATTTGAGGATTTATACTCTGTTTCTTATAATAGAAGTAGTCTGATTTGCTAGATCTTATGGCAGATAAAGGGAACGGGAGGAAAAAAGGGAGCAACACTGTGATAACCTGAGATCTGAAAAGGTGTTTATAGGGGTATCTAATATTTCATTTCATTGTGAAGTTGTCTGAACTTTGTTACCCTCAACTATTACTTTTACAGATTTTGTCCTGCACAGGACATCTTAAACCAATCCATTGTCACTTCCTTAAAAAGGGACTAGATATATATTTACATTTCTCTCCTTTTCTCACTGCTTTGTCCTCTCTTGCTCTCATTATTCACGTTTTCACTTGTACAGGAAATTTAGGTTTTTTAAAATACCTGAGAAAGTTATCATATCCTTCTCTAACCCAGGTATTCTATGAATCAAAAAATTCTATTTTTATTTTTGTGCTCTTACTTTACTTGTTTAGGATTCCAGAAATCTAAGTTCTAGAATTCTAAAACACATAAGACTGGAAAATATGTATAGACAGGAACAATTTCTAGCATGTTTCTTAATCCAACAGTAAAAAATCAGTACTAATTTTATACAAAATTGCCAGTGAGGGACTAGTGAAAGACTCAAGTCATCAGCTCTTCTGAATATTCTACCAAAACATGATGTAGAACTATGTATCAATATTTCAGATGTGCTCTCTTTGGTCTGATTTGTACCTTTGGAATATGGTTGGCAGTTGTTTTGATTTTCTGTAATTAACTGAAGTTTTAAACTAACCTGAACAAGAATAGAAGGAGAAGATGAAGCAAGCACAATAACACATATCATTTACTTCCTGTCCTGTGTGTATAGAGGACCTTTTGCAACTGAATTTGCTTTCTTTTCAGAGTAAAGGCAATGTAGATGTTCATCCCAATTAATCTATAAACTTTCTATTGTAACAAGTAGGAAGTCACTGAAAAGTATTTGTCTTCTATGTTCAATTAAGAGCAAAATAAATAGGTCGACCCTCAATTCTTCCCCCTTTTAGCTTTCTTCTTATCAGAGGATGTCAGCATTTAGCGCAAGGACAAATGCCTACATTTTTGGGAAGAATGTAGACAATGCTCTCATGAAACAAACAGCCTCTAGGAGGAAAAAAATGGAAGACTTTCAAAAGGCTTAATAGGCAAAAGAGTCAATTTCCGTGAACCCATCACTGTATGTCAAATGCCTAAATAAGGGAAGAAACAGATGTTTGGAGAAACAGTTTTCCTACTCCCTTGAACTGAAGATTTTACAGCATTTTACTGAAGAATTGAATATATGTGTCAATGATAAATTTTTTAAATACTCTCTTTATTCTAATGGAATATGCATTTTCTTCTTTAGGCTTATTGTACCAATTTTTTCTTAATTATTTATGATGTTCAGCTATGGTATGACACAGAGACTGAAAGCAGAAGCCAGCCACCCTAAAGAAGCACATGAGTTTTATGCTTGGTGTGTTTTTTTTCCAACAGCATATCTCTGACTGAGAACTTTATTTTTTCTCTTTATCCTATTAGAATCAAAGTAATATACCATCTGATATAGCTTTGAAATGTAATAATTCCAAGAGTAATAAGAAATATAATGTGTACTGTTTTGATGGGAAAAGGCTATTTCTCACTCACCTAATTTGGGAAAGTAAATTCATAATTTTAAAATTACAGAAGATTTTATGTTGCTGCTATAGTTTTTTGTCCTTTTATGGGTCCAAATTTGTTAATATCTGGTGAAACAGTTGTGGAAATCCATGGTGTAAACTCTCAGACAAAGAAGACGAAATGTGTCTTTAATCACAGATCTTCCAAAAGAAATACTGGAAACCTTGCATCTGTTTCTATGTGTTGGCTTGTTTGCAGAATAATGGTTTATTGCTTTAGCATCTTATACCATCATATGTATACAATAAGTAAATGAACATAAAATTGAATGAACATATAAAAGAAGGTTAAACCCACCCAGCTTAACAAATCCATTCTCCCACCTGCTGTGTGCTAAAAGATGAACAGAGTGTTGTTTTTGAATCATAAGTATTAGTAAAATACTAGTCTTTGTGAACAACATGGTCATGTGGATGAAATTACTACTTCTTAAAGTCAGTGTATGATCAGCAATTATTCACAAAATAAAGTTAAGAATATTTTACATAAATGAATCGTGATCCTTCTTTTTTTTTTCTCCTTGGTTAAAAATGAACTTACTATAATTAAAGTTTTATTTAAAACCCATTTTTCTCTCAATAGCAGAATTGATTACCTGTAAGAAATGAAGAGCATATCACGTCTTTACTAGTAGAACTGGAAACAAACTGGGAGAGTAGTTATCCACACTGATTATACTTAAGATGTAGAGCATTAGACTTCAAAGTGAATGATAATTGCTCTTCTGTGCTCTCATAACACACAATGGGTTTTGGACCATTGCATCCATGATGTAAACAGTTTCATTGCTACACCATTCTTAAGTCTTCTGCTAGTTCAGAGTGAATGAAAACATTGTAGACTTTATCTATTACTACTGTCTTCCATCTTTGGAATTGGGGTAACAACTACTTGTGAGGAGTGTCAGGGTTAATTAGTGAGACAAAGTAGATGTCTCAAACATTACCAGTTTTCCACAGTGATCATATTCTTACTTTTAAAAAGTCCAAGGTCATTTTTTCTTCTAATGTGTCTTTTATCATACATTTTGACATGGATAATTGATTCTTTCTTATATTTCAGTTTCACTACAACTTGTGTTTGATCTGTCTCCCCAAAGGATTTCTGGGGCACACAACAGGTAGCACTAGTCTTACTCTACAGCACTTAGCATGAAAGTTATAGGAAAGAGGAGATGCATGGTGTTTTGGGGAGGTTTTTTGTTGGTTTTGTTTTTGGTTTTGGGGGTTTGGGGGGGGCGGGGAGTGGTTCGACATCTAAGTTCCAATTTCTTTTGTAATGTTTCTGGGCCATTTTACACAGTGGTCACTGAGAGCCTCCAAAAATAAATTCTTTGTTACTCATTATTCCTTTCACATAATGAAGAAAGATATTGCACATTAATGGAGAATGAAATCATCAGTGGAGAAGCTTAAAACTCTGTAGTAGATGGAAGTAAAAATAATGGCCTCTTTGTAAACCTTCAGTTCACAGTATTTGGAAGAGGAACGCTTCTGTCTTACTGCTAATGGAGCTAATTCTACAAGGGATATTTGGGAAGGGAAGCAGAACTTTCAGGTACATCCTGTACCCTCTCATGTGAAAGTAGTGTGGTACAAAAGACAGTCCCAAGGCAAATTCTTTTTTGTCCCCCAAGCAGTGATGGTCTTCTTATGGAGAAGAGCCATAATATCCCCGTTTTGACAATGACACAACACGGTGCCGCTCTTGATGCCTCTTGTAATTGCTCTCACTTTTCTGTCTTCAGTATGATTTCTTTTCATTTTCTTCCTCATCCACTCAGATGCTATTAAGTAGCTATTGGTATAAAAGAGCTTGCTTTGGTACTGTGACCTCAGTTTCTTTGTCATTACTTTTGCCATTAATATATACTCTGAACACATTCTAGTTTGGTAGTTTTCTGCCTGGTTTAACCTGCTTGTATTTCCCATTTGTAATCTGAGCGAGATGTGTAACATCAATATTTATCGCTGTATTTATATTATTATTATTGATGCTAATAGAAGTTAATGGCTAATATAATTTCAAATTATTCAAATAATTTCAACAAACCTGCTCATGTTTCAAACAAACTCAGGTAAAATTAACACAATATTAATTCTTTACTGAAGGGGTGCTGTGAGCAGGGTTTGTGTTCTAATAATGAGGATGTGGCAAAATAGATAAGTGTTTGTGTGGGAAGATTGTCTTCTGATAGATAAGATGGTGTGTTGGGGGTTTGTTTGGTTGGTTTTTACAGTGTCTTACCAGAATGAGTCTTTCTGTTTCTTTTCTGTTTCACAGCAGAACTATTTGTAGTGGCTCATATTTTGCAGTCTGGTAATTCAAGATTTTGGAGTTAGAAAGAAATACCGTAAATCTAACTGGGATTTCTGCAGTAAAATGTGTTGATTGGTCAAAACAAACATTTTTCACTCAATCCTAGACATTAATTTTGACAAACATGTAATTTGTCTTCAAAACCAGACATCTACTATATAAGCATTTATGACACTTACCTGGAATGTAGGACTGTATTTACAATGATCTTAAGACAACAACTCAGAAAACACATTCAAATTCAATGTGCTGTTTAATGGACTGCTGCTAGTTTTTGGTAAGGTACTAGCATGTTTATTGTAGTTATCTGTGTTGTTTTCAACACAGCTTAACTACCTGCTCTTCACCAATGCCACACAGAAAAAATATGTTCACAGAAGATTTTACTGTCACATAATCATAGAATACTCTAAGTTGGAAGGGGCCTGTGGAAGGCATCCTGTCCAACCTTTGCTCAAAACAGAGATGTCTTAGACCAGGTTTCTCAGGACTCTGTCACATCAAGTCTGAATATTTCCAAGGTTTGAGATCCCACAATTTGGTCCAATGTTTGACCACCCTCAGGTTGAAAAAAAAAAAAAAAACAAAAAAACCCAAAAAAAACCCTTATATATGTAATTTAAGTTTCACTGTAGTTATACCTTTGTAATATAAATACAGTTGCAGCTGAGATAAATGGGAACAGTCAGAGGTAGGCCAATCACCTATGAAGCAGCCAGGGACATAGCTGGATATCAGGAATGGGGTTAAATAAATGTGGATTTACTCTTCCAGTTCTTCCTGAAGAGCATTTTCAAGCCCAAGATTGTGGCTTGTGGATACACTATGTGAATACAAACATTTACGTATCTGAAAAGGGATGAGCCCACACTTGAAGTATTCTGTAGAAAAGTGGCAGGTAGCCTAAGATGATGTATATTCAAACTCATATTTAGTTTATATGGAGGAAACACGCACAAACACAAGTCACTGGAAAGACGTATCTCAGAAGAAGATGGTAAGCTTATGCTTTCAGATTTTTCCTTCAGGGAAAATGTAAATTCCAAATGCCTTGTCTGAGTAAAGAATAACTTAAAAAAGCAGTTCTTGACTCAAGAACAAAGGTGCCAAGGGACAAGTCTCCCAATTTTCAAATTGATTTAACTGCAATACAAGACAAAAACACTTTGAAGTAATAAAGTATAAATAAAAAAATGAGTAGTCATTTTCTTCACATAATTCCATTTTAATATCTTTTTTTTTCATCATTCTTCTAGTCTTACTGTTTAATTACTTGTCTCTAACATTACTTTTAATATCTGCAAACAAGAACAGTTAATTTATGCAATACTTCTGATATCCAAAGTCATATTTTAATTCAGCTCTTTTGAACCGAAGTGTATTCCATACTTTAATTGTGCTTATTTTAATACTTTTAAAAGTATATTCCATACTTTTTAAAGCATTCCATACTTTTAAAGTTCATACATAGTTTTGCCTTTTGTTCAAAAATTAATTACAATGAAGCCAATAGGTTGAACTTTTAAGCATTGTGCTTAAATTTTTAACTCTCACAATGTAAAGGTTACATGCTTCCACTGAAGTCACAATGCCTTTCAAATCACTTATATCTAGTGGCTATCATTCAATTTTTCTAACGTGAGTGAGGTTTGGAGGTTATTCCCTAGTTTGTTCAAAGCCTTTAAGTTTAATTTACAATGACACTGGTATTTAAGTCAGAGGTTGTTATATCCATCATATATCCACCATATTGAATACGATCTTTATGGTTATTTTAGTATTATATTTGAAAATTAAAATTGAACATTAAATTACAGAATTACCAAGGAAAATAGTAACTGTCAATATCACCATTAAACCTGTAGAATTCAATATTATACAATCAAACCTTTTGAGTTTAATTTTTTCTTTTTTTTTATTTTTTTGTAAGATAGCAGAGAAAGTAACTCAATGTATCAAATTCTCAAAAAAGTTTTTTTCCTTGTATTTTTATTTAGAAATAGTGATGGTTACACACTGTCAAGTAAATAATTAGTATCCTAACATTGTACTGTATCATGTCATTGAGTCAATATATGTTAATGTTGGATTATGTGATATGCTAACACATTAATCAGAATACCATTTTGCATTACAGTGCCACATCAGTTTGCTGATTCTCACTCTTGTTAAAGCTCTACTACTTCTCAAGCTTAAGTAAAACTTTTCTGAAAAACTGTAATAGGTAAAAAGTACTTTTAAAGATATTTAAAGTTCTATCAACAATTCATTAAAACCTTCAGCTTCTTTTGTTTATAATTCTGAACAAAGTACAACTTTTAATGTTCTTTTATACAGTAAAGTGCTACATTCTTTGAATCATTCAGGCTGTAAAGGACCTTAGAAGATCTGCAGTCCAACTGCCTGCTCAAAGCAAGGTCTATGATTGAATTCAGAAAGGGTTGCTCAATGCTTTGTCTAGTTAGGTTCTGAAAACTCTCAAAGGTCAGAAATGTCACAGTCTCTCAAGGTAACCTGTTCCACTGCTTAATTAGCCCCATGGGGAAAAATCCCATCTCAATGTGTGATTGTTGCTTCTTGTTCTGACTCCAACTCCTTCATCATCTCTGATGATGCTGAGAGACTACTCTTTGATATATTTCTCCTCTAAGGTGAAAAAGTTTCACAGCCTCTGCTGGCAGGGCAAATGCTCTAGCCACTGACAATCTTGGTTGCCCTCTGCCAAATTTGTTCCAGTTTATTGACATCTTTCCTGTATTAGAAGGCTGCAAAATGGCTCCAGGATTTATATGCAGTCTGACAAGTGCTGAGTAGAGGAGGATAATTACCAGCCTCAACCTTGGGGTATTCTTTTATTCACACAGCCAGTAAACTGATGGCCCTTTGTTACTGCCCACGTACACATCTAGCCCCTACACATCTTGATACCTACCAAGGCTTCCAAGCCATTTCCACAGAGTTGTTCACTGGTTGAACCATCCCAAGTCCATGTCACTGACAGAGGCTCTGCCTTTCCAAGGCTCAACCTGTATCGTTGAATTTTATCAGGTTCTGTCTGACCCATTCCTGCAACATACCTAGGCCCCTCTGAATGTCAGCCTTGCCTTCAATATGTTCACTTCCCCAAGGCTGATGTTCACAAACCTGATGACAGTGTGTTCTGCTGGTCCCAGGACAGAAACTGCAGTAGTCCACTTGAAACCAGACTCCAGGTAGAGAACAAATCGTTAACCACTACCCTTTGAACCCAATGATCAAGCCAGTTTCCCCCTCATCTTGTTGGCCATCCATGTAGACCATGACATCTCAACTTGCAATTAAGGATGTTGTGAGAGACTCTGTTGAGTGTCTTGTTAATGTCAAAGTACCTGGCTTTTACTGTTCTCCCATCATCCACAAATCCAGTCATTTCATTACAGAAGGAAATTAAATTGTTCAGTCATGATTCCCATGTGGTACTTCTAGGCTTACTTTTCCCAGACACCATCTTCTCCTTCATGTACCCAGAAATATGTTCCAAAAAGGGCTCTCTCCGTGATTTCCCCAGAGAATGAAATAAGAGTGACCAGCCCAGATTTCTTTGGATCATTCTTTAGACATATTTTAAAGATGATTCTAAATTTGTCTTTATGTAAGTGAAAGAAACGTTCCCCAATCCCCATGACATTTCAAAGATTATAGAGAGCAGCTTTGAAAGGACATCAGACAACTCTGTTGGCACTTTCAGATGCAAACCTAGTTCCATGGACTAGATCCCTGACTTTCTTCTCACTCAACACTGGCGCTCCTCTCCTGCTTGAAACCCACCTTTAGGCACAAAGACCTATGATACCTTACTGGTGAAGACTGAGGCAAAGAAGATACTGAGTATTTGTACCTTATCTGCAGCCATTTTGTCTGAAATCAATCTGCCTGTTCAGCACTGGGTCCACATTTTCATTGTTTATTCTTTTACTGCTAGTATAGTGAAAGTAGCTTTTCTTGTTGCCTTTGATATCCCTTGCAAGTCTCAACTCAAAAGAAGTCTTGGGTTTCCTAATAGAATTCCTGCATATGTGGGAAACAGATCTACAATCTTCCTCAGTAGCCTGTTCTCCCTTCCTGCTCCTTAGTAAATCTATTTGATACTTGAGATCAGTTATGCATTCCATATTTAGCCAAGCCAAACTCCTGAATCATCTGCACATTTCCTTGAGTTGCTACAGTCAAGGCTACCACTGACTAACTCATCCACAACTGCTTCTTCCTTGTTTGTAAATAGCAGATCAGGGAGAGCACCTGCCCCAGACTGGCTCATCCAACTTCTGTGATAAGCAGTTGTTTGCAGCACACTTCAACACTCCCAACCCCTGTACTGCTTATATCACTGTGAGTTGCCCTTGCAGATGTCAGAGAGGTTAATGTCTTCTGTAAACTAAAGGATGAACATAGAATCACAGAATTGCCTTGTTTAGAAAAGACCTGTAAGATCAAGTCCAATCGTAAACCTAAAGCTGACAAGTCTCCTAAACCATGACTAAACCGTGTCCCTAATCACTATGTCTAGACGACTCTTAAATACCTCCAGGGATGGAGACACCAACACTTCCCTGGGCAATGTGTTCCAATACCTGAGAACCCTTTCAATAAAGTTCTTCCTAGTAACCAATCTAAACTTCCCTTGGTGCAACTTGAAGCCATTTCTTCTCATCCTGTCACTTGTGACTTGGGAGAAGAGACTCAGTCAACCCCAGTTGTCTCATCTGCTTCTCATAAGACTTCTTCCAAGGGATGCTACAAAAGAGTTCTGTTGGGTTGCTTAAACAGGAACTTTGTCCACTTTCTCATTTGATAGGGTTTTTGGTAACAAAGTCTCACCACAAAACTACCCTCCACTTTCTGTCTTCTGATGATGACCCATAAAGTTTTGGCCAGCCTGCTGCCCATTCCATGTGGTAGCCTGGTATGCTCAGGCTGCTTATAGACATGAAGAAAGACACTTCTACTACTCACTTCCTGTCTTGCCTGAAGAGCATGTGTCCATCCTTTATCGAGTTACAGCCCCACAACCTGCCAAGCCATCTCACAGCTAGTGCAATGATACTACAGTTCTGCATCATCATGTGAAACTCTCATGCCTTCTGCTTGTTATCTATTTTACCACAAAATATCTTTTGTGATCTGAGTCATGTAAATGACAAGTGTCTTAGTAAATGCAAAATTACTTTTTTTATTCCAGAGACTTTACGTTGCATCATAATAAGGTTTCGTGTTCTAAGAGCATAATTGTGCTTAATCCTGTACAGATCTATTTTCACATTTACCATTACATAATCAAAAAACAGTAAAATGAATACAGGGTGGTGCTAAACTGTCTGGTGAATACAGACTGACATTTCTAATATTTTTAAGGACTCTTTGATGCAAATAGTTCTGTTATAAGTACAAGGCATTATGAAATTTATTCTAGTCATGTACAAAAACATGTGCTGGGAAGGCTTGGGGCTATGAATTCCAAGACGGACCTTTACAGCCAGGTGAAAAACCACAGAAAGATCTCAGCTATTTTATTGTCAAAGATTGTATATGTACTGTTACCATAGGAAATATGTTGATTATTCCTAAAGTAACAGTGGTAAAACATAATAATTATCTTGTCATTTATTTCCTGAGCTTAGTTCTCTGTCTCTCACATGGAAACTGACTTCAAATTCATATCATATTCATGTATCTGATTGATACATATCTATCAATCTTATTGCCAGGAAATTGGCTAAGTTATTTCCTCCTGAGTTCAAAGGTACATGTTCTGGATTGGTTAAGGTAGACAATTAGGAGTTATTAACATGCCCAGCCTGTATTTAAGTGCTTTTAAAAGTCATTTTAGTTCTGAATAGATAGAGTTGCCTAAAATGCATATGTCACCTACCAAAGAGTCTTTTAGGAAGGACTCTAGCAGGTTGTTCACTGCTTTCAACGCTTCCTGGAAAGTGACCTGCATGTACTTGGCAGGTGTTTCTAGATGTGCAGGAGAATAAACATGGTCTACACCCTCTTTTAAGGTGAAAAGATTTGAAAATTACTTTATGTAAGAGCAATCCCCCTCATCTTCCATTAAATAAACTACTTTTACATCAACAGGGTTGCTGTGAGAAGTGTAAATACCACTTACGTTAACTAATTTACCCCTCTTCTTTAGTATGCTTATAAAAAAATATATGCTTATAAAAACATGTACTTAATTACATTTTTTTTCTAAGCTGACGCTTAGATGCTTTCTTTATTCTTTTTTATATCACCATTCTCTTGAATGTAAACAAATCCCTTCACTCCTTACAAACCCTATTTTTATCATCAGCTCCAAAATCTCTTTTTAGCTCATTTTATACAATCTCCTTGTAAAGGCTTCATGCCACAGAAGATTCCAGCTTGAAAGAATTCAATGACATTCTTTAATCAATTGCAAGGATCACTGCTAAGTCCCTTAAGTCTTGGTTCTCTTGTCCCTACTATTACTTGGACTATGTATTCTGTTTCCACAATACTAGTAGCTCTTACTGCCTCAAGGAGTAAGGGTAGCTGCAGTAGAGAAATCAAACGAACATCTCTGATGTGTCAGTGCACAGCATACTGCCATTAGGACATCAAGCCAGCATGATTTATTAGCAATTTTAATTAATTTTCTGAGTCATTTCCTAAGGGCTCAATTCTGTAATCTTATTACTGCGAGCCTAACATGTTATAGTAAGACTATGCATTCTAATCTTTTGTTGTTGTTGTTAAATGCAATCCCTGCTTTCATTAGGAAACTCTTGGAATGAAGCAGTTTGCTGTTTTGCAGAGAGAAATTTTTCTGTATATGTTCATTAGAAATTAGTACTAAAAATTATGCACTAGAATACATTATTTCTTAACATAGAACTCATCACCTATTTTTCTCCTTTATTCTTTTACTATACAATCATTCTAGGAGTGATTGAGATCCCTGTTTTAAAATAAAAAGCCACGTCTCTAGAATTTTAGATAGGGAATAATCTCACTTACCATCATTTTATTTTATGCCCACAGAACCAAATCTTAATCCCATTTAATTCAGTGAAATCTGGATATTTTATTTTTTTTTACCCATTATAAACAAATAATGTGCTCATGAAGTTCTATATAGATTATAAACTGCAGAATGTCATGCTATTAATGTTTGTTTTTTAGGCTCTTCTTTAAAGAGATAAAAAAATTGGGAGCTGATTTGCTAAAAGCTAAGTACTTTTTAATTTTTAGTATTTTTTTCCCTGGGAAAAAACTTTGAAATGATATGTATTAAGGTATATTTATCACATCTGTCCATGAGCAGTGTTTAATTGCTGTAAATTTACAGTATTCTGAAGGGCCACTGCTCTGAAAAAATAATTAAAAACTGTTTTTTGAGTTACCAGGGTATTTTAATGACATATTTTTTGAAAAGTATGTTCTAATAACAAATGTGAGATATCAATACTTTAAAATGACATAAATATAACTATTCTCTAAATATTTCGTACATGTTACATAAAATTTTAATTCCCACACCATTGTCAAGTACAAATGTAAAATCTGTTAGATAAATGGAATTTTAGGACATGAAATTTTACATAGGAGCAATAAACGTAGTTTTAACATAGAAGACTGGGAGAAGAGAAACAACACTTAGAGCACTTAGGAAGGTAGCTATGCTTCTTACTCATGAAATAACGTAAAGGTATATGGCCTTATAGAAGTCCAAGGCATTTGGATAGAGATATAAAATTGTTATATAATCATCAGTAACATTCCCATGCCCTCCAGAGTGCCCTAGAAATAAAGGATAAGGACAGAGAGAAGAAAGATAGCTTGTGGGCACCACAAACCTTAAGTCAGTTATATTATGAGACAAAAGGAAATTTGGTTGTCATATACGTCCTTGACTCTTTCTGTTACTGTTTATCACTTACAATTTTTCCAATATTTTTCTGTTGCTACATACAGGGAAACTGGTTCACTATAAATGAGAAATCATTGAAGACTCTGAAATATATAAAATTTCAGTGGGAAAATAAGGTCAGTTAGGACATAATGTTTTAATGTGTTGAAATTATATCAAGCTTAGTGTATTTAATTTAATTTAACCATTGTGGAAGTTTTTAATATGTTTCTGTTTTCTTTTGTTATTAATAATGTTATTACAATTAACATTGACTGTGATATTTTAAAGGAACTTATTCTCCAACTTACAAAAGCTGTACTTGTACCTTCCTCTCCTTCATACATGTGTTTAGATTAGGCACAATGTGCAGATTGAAAGCTGAAGTTAGTGCTTTTGTGAATGTCAGAACTGTATTCAGCATGCTAATGTAATAAGTGAGGATTTTGATAACATAAAAATTGTTGTAAGGGTTCTAGCAGTAGAAGTGGAAGGAAGAGCTTTAAAGAATATCTTAAGCCATCTCATGATTACAAGGAAGGTGACTTCTAACCTCTTTCTGTTCTGACAGTTGCAAAGCACAGAGATGAATAATAACTGCACCTTCATCTTCAGGGTAGATCTGACTCCCTCTAACTGACATTAAAGATGGAAAACTCTTTGGAAGTTAATAAAGACAGAGTGATGCATTAGTGCTGTAAACGGAAGAAAAACTGGGCCACATTTTGTGTTTTGCATAGTGATCTGACATTTGAGAGTTGATATTTCGCATTGAAGTACCTTCAGAAAAGGAATTTCCTTGGTGGATTTCATTACCACAATAAAGAGCAGAGCTGATCTACAGGACAGTGAAGTGCAGTTAAGAAGAACTATAAACAAGTGTAGAGAGGTCAGTTTTCTGGACTCCAGGGAGAGCACACTGCAAAGAGACCCCCTAAAAGCACCATGGAATATAAACTTCTTTCTCTGTAGAGAATTTTATTTGAGGACAGAAACAGTAATTGATTGTTTATTCTCTTGATACATAACAGTTAAAAATCATTAGCAGCATGCACTTCCATGGGAAAAATGGAATTTTTTCTTTTCCAAAAAAATCATGTTGAGTATTGTTGTATCTTCAGTGATACTAATACTTCCATATCAGTATAATACACAAAGATAAATTATTGGAGAATGTATTAACAAAACTTGAAATAAATTAAGACTGTTTTTAGAAGGTGACATTCCTCCTCAGTAATTTTGAGTACTGTTTTGTTTTTGAAGAGAAGAAGGGGACAGCTCTTCCTGGGAAATGGCTTCCTGAGTCCGATTCGTGACTCTATATAACCATCAAGAGTTTACTTCATTAACTAGCAATAACGTTTTCCACACCTTCAATTAACACTGCTTTTACTTAATCTAATATTAGTTAAGACACGATATGATCAGAAAACATCATTGCCAGCCAAGTGTTCCTCAAACAATACTGATTTATCTCTTTGGTACCTCATTAAAATGCAAACTATACTGAAACTGATTTTCAGCACTTTCAGACAGGAATGTGTGTAATAATGTTAATTTACAAATTTCCT
The DNA here is from genome assembly GCF_000700745.2 of Antrostomus carolinensis. Classification (NCBI taxonomy): domain Eukaryota; kingdom Metazoa; phylum Chordata; class Aves; order Caprimulgiformes; family Caprimulgidae; genus Antrostomus; species Antrostomus carolinensis. The sequence continues at coordinate 23,848 of NW_010307177.1, forward strand.
CTTTTTTATATGTATTCTGTATGCTATGGTTGCCGTGTTTAGCCCAAGGCTATTTGTATTGTACAGACAAAATGTTTATTTCTCATATCTTTCTGAGGAACCTGAGGCGCATGAAGATATTTGTGTGGTAACAGGTATAGTCAATCATCTTCACTCCCTTTAGTCACTATATATCAACAGCAAACTCCCAGACAGTCTTGCTGTAGCAATTAACCTGCTAGGGCTTTCTGCTGTCAGACTCAATAGTAATAAACTCCCCCCAGTGAGAGACAGAGCTATAGATCCTCGCCCTGCAACTTCCACAGTGGCTGAATTATTCAGAATCAGCATGATTAAAGAGATGACATGGTATTAGTTAAAAAGACATACTTTTTTCCTTCCTGACTGAGGTTTAAACCTATTAAGGAATAACAGTGGAAGAAAATGGATCTTTGCCACCCATCCATAGGTCTTAGAAAAGGGATTTCTAGAAAAGTTGTTTATAATGTCTATCATTTTGAAAGTTTAAGGATAAAAATGTAAATAGCAAAAAGGCTTCTCATAGTTGAATCATAAAGCATCTATAAATCCAAGAACCAAATAAATCAGAGTAAAAAATAATTTGAGACACAGAAACAAAGTATTAATTGGGGAAAAATGGTAATATTGAAACTTTTTTTTTTTAAGTAAAAAGCAACCTCACTATTCATAATTTTTAGTCAATGTTATTGTATAGAACATTTTAAGGTGTGTATTCTGACAGATATGTTGAGAAATACGAAGGTTTTCTCTTATTTATGATTTGCCCTTTTTTTTAAAAAAAAAGAGAAAAAAAAGCAGCATTATTATAAATGCTGTAATGTATTGCAAAGAAATCGTTTACATTCCCCAGTGCTAGGCAAGCAGTTATACATGCATAGCAAGTGAGTTTACTGAAAAAAAGTCATGGAAAAATGAATTTATCTTACACAATCCTAGTCCCATTAAAATCGTAATTCATTTGCCAATCTCAGTTTACTCAGCAACCCGATAATACATTCTTAACTAAATGCTCCTAGTGATTCCCAAGGGAAGGATCCCTCTAAAATACAGGACTGGGCCTGCATGTTAGAAGTTGTGTTAATTACAGTCAAATTCAGATTCTATGACTACTAGAGCAAAGTGAAGTTACATTTTTTGTCATGCTTATTTAAATTAAATGGAACTAGCTTGTTGATAGAGAAGAACAGAGAGAAATGAGAAACATTTTTTAGTTTATATGTTATATATATGTAGTTTATATGTTTAATATATATGTAGTTTATATGTTTAATACAGGTATGAATGCACAAGCATGCATTCCATATTAATGCATTTTTCTTATTATTAGACCAGGTAAATGGTTAACGAATGCAGGTGGACAAACCACATATAGCCAAAGCTAACATCTACCCTTATGGTGGTTTCACGCCTTTGGCTTGCAGCCAAACATATGCCTAGTTGCCCTCTCATTCTCCCCACACCCCCCAGGGACAGGGGAGAGAATTGGAAGGGTAAGAGCAAGAAGACTCATGGGTTGAGATAAAAACAGTATACTAATTGAAATAAAATAATAATGATAATAACAGTAATAACAGAATATACAAATGAGTGATGCGCAGTGCAATTGCTCACCACCCACCAACCAATGCCTGGCCTGTCTCAGCCAGCGATCCCGGAGCAGACACAGTGCTGAAACTGAAACCCTGGAAGAGCAAGACCCAGCGATTTCCCCAGAGAATACTCTCATCTTCCGACCAGCCCTGGTTAATACACTGACATGACGTGATATGATATGGAATATATCATTAGCACATCCAAATGCCAATTTTGGGTTTTGATATTCACTATGCTTCTCTCTCCTGGTCCTAAGGCTCCTGTGAACCGGCCTAATATGGTGGCCTTGAGCTCCAGCAGCAACTAATAACATTAGCACTTTATCAACTTTCTTCTCATAACAGATCCTATACTAAAACCAAAACACAGCTATTCTAGCTACTAAGAAGAAAATTAACTCTATCCTAGCAAAACCAGGGCAGTCCTGCAGTATGCTGGTTGAAGGGACTACAACCTTAAAAATCAAAGAAATGCTTATATTTGATTGAAATAATAAAGTTCTTGAAATTCATTGTAGGAAGAAGTATTCATTTATCCCTCTTCAATAGTTGACAAAATGCTTTTACATATAGAAACAAATGAACTGCCGTTTGTCATAGAAAGGAGGATGAATTTCACACTACATCAGTCTGTACTGTGCTGATTGTACAAAGTGATGTTCTAAACTCTGTATTCTGTCTTTACATCCTATCTGATCATTCGTTGAACTCATCTGAATCAGTGTTTTGAAGCATAGAATCCTACAGAAAGAATAGAGAATTCAAACAGATTTATAAGTTGTGTTTTGGGGTTTAAAAAGGAAAAATTAGAGCAAATATCTGGATTCCATATGACAAGTTCAAATCCAAAATGTAGTATTACCAACCTGTTTTAAATTTTCCATTGCACTAAACATTTGAGATTACATTCTTTCACATTTGAGTCAGGCAAAACTGAAAAGGATATGTCAAATTCTTAATTCCTATACACTTCATATTACCAATGAAAATATCCACAGTGCTTTTTATTAGGAACAACTTGAGTTTCTCTCTTTTGCTACTCTGACCTATACGGTAGCTTTGATGTGTTACATTTCAGGGAGTTGAGGCACTACAAATGTCATTAAGACTTCATGTGTGTTCACAGGATCCTTTAATGGATTATTTTTCAAGAAACTGACCATCACCAAACTTTGAAAACTTAACACTAAAAGCTAGACTATCAAACAATGAAAGTATTAAAAATTACTATAAAAAACCATACTACCATAATTTACCACTATATTTTAGACAACCAGATGATGATAAGTTAGAAATTATGTTCATTCTTGTTTTAACATTTTTTCTTGTGAAATTTGTTTCTCAGTTAGTTGTGAAGTGAAGGGCGGTCTTTCAAATTTCTGCACCTTAAATTCATATTTAGGTATCGAAACAAATGGCCAAGTTTTCAAATATGCTGCTCTTGCCACTGCTCCCAGTGAAATCATTTAATGTTACTGAAATGTGCAGTATGTCTGAAAACCAGGCTATGTGTAAGTGCCAAGTCTAAAATGTAAGATATTATAATCAGTATTCAGAATGCATATTGGGTAAGAGCCAGTAGTCTTCTCTTATGCTGAGCAGTTTTGTTTTGTTTGAAGGGTCTACTATAAACTTTACTGTGATACCCAGTATGAGTAAAGATTGCAGAACCTAACATGTTTGTCTTTGTGCATTGTTTGGCCTTACTGCTACCCTTTAAACATATCACCTGTCCAGCTTTTCCTTCAAGATTTCTGGTTTTGGTACTGTTTTGTCTGTAAACAACCAAAACCAGAGATAATGTGTGGACTATAATCGTCAAGCTTTTCTCACTCTGTTCAAAGTGACAATCATAATCTAGACTAATTTGTTTCCTTCATTTTAATATGACATACATCAATAACATATTACAATAAAATGTCTATAAAAATATTTAACATTCATAAGAAAAAGAAATTAGTGCATACTTTCAAGTCCATGGTTAAGCAAATTCTGCTTTGTTAATCCTCTAAACTTTGTCAGTAGTCATTAAACAGACACAGGAACTTTGAAGAGCACAGTTCTTCCTACCTGATTAAAGCATGAGTTTTAGCATGGGATGAGTTATTTCTGGGATGTCACATACCTTTGTTTTCCTACTGCCTATTAAAGGTGCCAAGGTAACTAGCACAGACTAGGTTTTTCAAGTTAGAATGTGAAATCTTGTTTTATGCAAGATAAGAACACGTATTTTCTGTGACTTTCAAGTTTGTCCAGCTTTGAGAAGGTTAGAGTAGATGGCCTCCAGAAGTCCTGTCACACCTAATTCTTTCTATGATTTTCAGGTTTTTGCTTCCAAGTCACTTAGATTGAGTTAATAATCTTAACTAGGCTTAGCATTGTGTCAGTGATATGAATTATATCAATAAAACTATTTGTTAGTAGCAAATTGCATCCTTTCACCCTGCCTTCAGTAATGAATTTTGCTAGTGGCTTTTTGCCATGTATTTGGTGAAACTACTTTTGAATTTATTTTCTTGATTTAGGTTGGGTTCCCTGGTATTATACATATGTGATTTAAGCTTCTCTTGCTCTCCATAAATTCAAAGTGTTTTGCTTTCTTGTCTTTTTCTATTTCAGAGATATAGTCATGATCCAATCAAATAGTAACTTGAGTGTATTTTCCCTAGTTTTTGGCTTGGACAGAACAAATTTTTTTCTTAGTAGCTAGAATAGCATTGTGTTTTGGTTTCAGTATGAGATTTGTTATGAGAAGAATGTTGGTAACATATTTATGTTTTTAATTGTTGCTGGAAGATGGACTTTCCAACCTTCTCGTGTTTTGCCAGTCTGCATGTGCAAAGGACTGGGCAGTGGGTATAGTAAAATTAGAGTAAATTAGAGTAAACCCAAACTGACATTTGGATATGCCAATGGGATATTCTATACCATACTACAACATGTTCAGTATATTAATGAACTGACATGTTATCTCTCTCTTTTCTGGGATTGTGGTTTTGGTTTTGGGATTGTCTCTTCTCCGGAATTGTTATCCAGACTTAGTAGGCAGATGGTGAGCAATTGCACTGCACCTCAGTCATTTGTATATTCTGCTATTAATATTATTACCATTATTATTGTAATTATTATTTTAAGTTTTGCTTTATTTCAATTATTAAATAGTTCTTACTACGAGTCTCCTTACCTTTACCCCTCCAAGCCTCTTCCCCGTTCCCTGGGAGGTGGGAGAGGGAGCAAGAGGCTGCATGGTGTTTGGCTGCTGGACAAGTTAAACTACTACAGTATTTAATGCAACAGTGCCATTGAAATTAAACTACCACAGTATTTCACCCAACAGTGTCAGCCAAAGGGCATCCAAACATGTGATTTGAGATAGAAAAAAATATATAGATGAGCTTTTCAACAAATTTTACAATATTACTGCTCTTTATTTAACAGTGTGATAAATGCATATAGCTACAAAAATACCATTCTTCATTTCCACACCGTAGAATCCCCATTATTCTGAAGGATTTTACATCCTCAAAAATGATTTGTTGCTTCTGCAATTCACAGTATCTCAAGGCCTTAAGCAACAAAGTCCTTCCAACGGACTGCTTGTCTTAGACTGCTTAGGTACTGCAGCTGGCTAGATTTGTCTGATCCCAAGAACGTCATCTTTGGTCCTCTTTCCTACACAAAATATTTCTTGCTGTGTCTCTGAGCCTTTGTCAGATTATATTCCCTTCTATCAACCTTCTACTCTTGAAGTTTTTGCCTTCTTCAAATTACAGAACTGTATAAAGAGAAAATCAATCTTCCATAGTATAACTGCTATTTAATAAATAATAGAAGTGTTAACATTAACAGTCTTTTTCCAATGGAGTTTACTGTGACTATATTAACAGTCTTGTGTACAAAACATACTAATGTGTAGTGCCTTCTCCAATGCAATATTATTTTTTTTTCATTTCATGGTATAAATTTTGTAATAGCAACCAGATCTCACAAACTTAGATAGACGCCCAAATCTTCATACTTCTCACTGATGAAAAATATAGCAATGTAAATTACGTGGCAAGTATCATCATGTAACATGCAAAATTTTAGTATTCCTATCCCATTAAAACTGTGTAGAAAAAAAAAAAAATGTTTTCTTCTAAGACAGCCACAAAGTTTCAGCAAGTTTAAATTCCTCAGTGTTCCAGGTAGGCTGACAAACCCAGAATGTTCCCACTCTGGAAGACATTGATTTTGACTTCCTGTGAAAAGTTTGTTTTCTATAGAGGTGTCAAAGTATATCTAGAGCTATGTGTGACAGATAAATGCGTCATTTCACTGTGTGACATAGATTATATTTTAAGATTTTTCATCTGCCCAAGCTGCAATTTGGATTCTTGTCTTACCCGACTAATAAAATATGCAGTGTTTTGGATCTACTAATGTGTTCGCTTTGAAAGTGCAGAACGGTAATTGCCCTATATTATAATATTCTTTTCCTGGAAAAGATGTCTCAAAATTAACAGTCAAAATTACTGCTCTGTATTACTTTGGTGAAAATGAAGACACAATAGTATTTCTTGAACCAGGGACTAAGGAAAAAAAAATGCACTGCTTTTCGGTAAACAAAGTGTTCTATTACTGATCGGTCATTGCTGAAATAAAATGAACAGTTATGACTTTTATTTTTTGAGGATCGGAA
>NW_010307177.1:30167-33463 GCF_000700745.2 Antrostomus carolinensis
TAACAGAGGGGGGATAGAGGTTCTCAAATTCTAAATGCAATTAATAATGCTATTATTTTAAAGTATCAAGGGTTTTTTTTTTTCAGATGGCATTCTAGAATTCTTCATTCTTCCTTTTAACACATACTGTAAGCTTACCAACATAAATTTTTAAAATATTGTTCTTTTAACTATTTTACAATTTCCCATTATGTGTATTGTTTGTCTTTTTGAGTAGCTTTGAATTTATTTAGCAGATGCAGTCTTCAAAATCCTTTCAGGCTTATCATCACCACACCTCTCTCTATTCAATATTATCAACACCATCCCACTCATCACAATCCCTCCTGAATCAAAGGCAACTTGTTTCTTGTTGGGGGAAGCTTTGGATGAATAATTCATCTGGAAGAGCCTTCTATGTTGTACATTTCCAGAAGACAGAGCAATTCTCTTGTCAATCACAGTGACTCTGTCAGTACTAAGTTCCATACAGTATGTGCTCCAACTGTACAGGGGATGACAAGCAGCTGAGATTACCAACTGTGTTAATCCTGGCCATCCTTTTAGCTTTTCCTTGACAGAACACTCAAATTCAAGTCTCACTGTAACATTGCATTGAGAAACCAGTGTCAGATTTCCCTCTCTTTTTCTCACTAATACAGTTTTGTTTAAAGCTTTTACTGCAACCAAACAGGTCACAAACCACAATTACTCATCTCCAGAGAGTCAAATTTCACTTTGGGTCCTGAACCTCCAGTTTTCTCATGCCTGAGGCTGGCTCAGTATGAAGCTGAAGCTCCAACCAATAGTATAGAAATCTTCATACATGGAGCCCTCTAGGTCTAAACATATCCCTGTTGACACAAGTGAGGATGGACTCCTTGTCATTTCTCTGAAGATCAGTTTTCAGAAGACTAGTTGTTACTAATTGGTCTTGCAGTACATCCAGAAGCATAAAGTAATTGAAAGATATACACTGAGGAGACTTTTCACTCTGAAACAAACACAAACATATGGAGAGATAAGTTGTGGCACTTCAGAGACAGAGAAGATTAATGTATTACTAGACTCTGAAAGTAGAGATTTTAAAAGTACAGGTTTTCTTTTTTTTGTATTAAATTATTTTTATTTTTATCTTTAAACAATTTTGACAACATGAGAGGTGTATGGCTGATACATCAAGGAAAATTGGAGTGGCTGGCTCCAATTAACTAGATATGACTCTCTGTTCCCATCCACTTCAGGCATTTGTGAGTAAAAGGCTCTATCTTGCACTATGCCAGTAGTGCAGCATTCTAGCAGAAGTTCTTTACAGAAAGGATCCAACATCCACACCATAAATATTTTGCAGGGAATTGCTTCAGATTAGCTATAGTCTCATTCTGTGGGATTAACAGTCAATAGTGTTTGGAGCATATCTGGCACGCTTCTGATTTGGCTTTGAAGAAAAGTAACAGTGTTCACATAGTCTGAGACTGAAGCAAAGTCAGTGGAAAGATTAAGAGATCTGTTTTAAAACCATCCTCACATTCTGAACTAAAATCCTAATGAACAACACATAGCTACTAGTTCTGAGAATATGAGCCTTAAAAGAAGATGCAGGGTTAAAGGTAAAGAACAGATCTAAGATCTCAAAAGATTAATGAGGATGGAGAAACTTCAAACCCCTTTTTTCCCTCTTATTTATGAATTGATAACATAAGATTAATAGCTATGGAATTATTGTTTACCTCTATAGGAGGTAACATCATCCTCCAAATAAAGAAATACATCATTGAGTGTGTATGTGTAATAATAATGACTAATTACATTCCTTAGACTAATTAAATTTCTAGCGTATATTCTTAACAATGAGATGTCTTTCAGATACAGTGGTGAAATGTACTGCAAAACTTCAATTTAAAAGGCTGATGTTGAGTATGGACATATTTAGTCTATTAATTAAAGTTGTTTTTCCTCTTTAGAACAGGGGGGTATTGTAAGAATCATTTCTGAGACAGGTAGTGTTAGTTTGTGTACCTGGTCTGATATTTAGGAAAGGTGCCCTCCTAGATTTGTTGTTTGTAAATAAAGAAGGACTCATATGTGAAGTGGTGATTGGTGGTTGTCTTGGTCACAGTGACCATGAAGAAGCTGAGCTTCAAATCATTGATGATAGGAGAAAAACTGACAGCAAAACTTCAGTCCTGGATATGGAGAGAACAGACTTTGGGCTGCTGATGGAGCTAGTTAGTAAGTTTCCCTGGGAACCTTCTTTTGAAGGTATTTAGATTCATGAATGCTGGTCACTTTATAAAAGTCATCATTTATGAGAGCAGGAGCAGGCAATTCCTAAGTGTCAGAAGTCAAGCAAGTGGGGCAGAAGGCCAACCTGGCCTAGCAAACATCTTCTTCTATAACTTAGGCAGAAAAGTGAAGTGTACTGACACTGGAAGTAAGGACAGGCAACACAGGAGGACTCCAGAGATGCAGTTCACCACTGCAGGGAAAAAATTCTTGCAGCCAAAGCTCATTCAGTTTAAGCTGGCTAGTACTGTGAGGGATGACAAAAAGTGCTTTTTAAAATATGTTAACAGCAAAAGAAGGATCAGAGATAACATTGGTCTATTACTTCATAAGGCTGATCACCTCACAATGCTTTCTTTGCCTCTGTCTTTAACACTGATTATGGGCCCTTGGACCACCGGAGCCCCACATTGGAAAATTGTGACTGGGTGAGGGGAGGGGTGTGATAAACTCTCAGCTGACCTTGAACTTGTTTTAGACATGCTGCTCCAGCTGTATGCACATATATCTATGAGGCCCTACACAATCTCTAAATTTATGAGCCCATGAATCTCTAAATCTATGGGATTCATCCCTGGGTACTGAAAGAGCTGGCTGATGTCGTCACAAGACCTCTCTCCATTATTTTTCAACAGTCTTGGGAGTCTGGACAAATCCTAGTAAACTAGAAGCTAACAAAAGTTGTCCCAATTTTTAAGAAGTTTTGCCTAATGTTTTGCCAATTAACGGGTGTCAACAGGAAGGACACCGGCACCAACCAAAAGAGTAAGCTTATTTTACTGATTATCTTGGAGTAATACAAAAAGAAACAACAAAATAAACAATCAGAATAAGCTAAATATATTGCTAAGCAACAAAACAAGGTTAGGCAATGCCTCTAATCTTTACTACTGTCCTGGTTTTGCTAGGATAGAGTTAATTTTCTTTTTAGTAATTAGAACAGCTGTATTTTAGTTTCAGTGTTTCAGTTCAGACCTATTATGAGAAGAACGTTGGTAACAGTGCTGGTGTTATCAGTTGCTGCTGGAGCT
>NW_010307178.1:0-30784 GCF_000700745.2 Antrostomus carolinensis
CGGGCCGTAGTTTGAGGACCCCTGATCTAAGAGGTCACTGGTAGAAGAGTTTTCAGATGGACCAAGGATAGATACAATGGTGGCTAAATATCCAAAGTCCTTTTGGGTTTTTAAAATATCATCTTTTATACCACATCTACAGTGCAACAATATAACTTTCTTTACTGCATCCTTTCTATGTCTTGCCAGTTTTGGTTCCACTTTCTCTGTAAAAGGGGCAATCTTTCATAATGGTCACAGAATATCTTGAACAATCAGACCTTCATTTTTTGTAGGTACAAATTACAACAAAATGGAAGGAAGCAGATGGGGCATCACCCAGATGCAGGGCAAGACATGGTTGATTATCAACTGTCAGAGGAGGGAACATAAAAAGAAAGTGTCAAACTGATTTAAACTGTTCTCTGGTTTGGACAAAAATATTGTGTCTGAATTAGGAAAAGCAAGTTAGAAGAGACTTCATCCTGAAATAAGGGCATGGAAGGAAGTCATATGAGGTGTTTACTAAATTGATCAAATAATGCATCCACGTAATGGACATCCCTGATGACCTCATACCTTTGGTAGACATATTGAAGCACGTTGCCAGAAAAAGGGGGAGGAAGAGGAGAAGATGGGGGAGGAAGAGGAGAAGACGGGGGAGGAAGAGGAGAAGACGGGGGAAATTATAAACATTAAGTGGAAGTAGGCTACCTATGTAATTACTGAATTAATAAATAATTTCACAAACAAATCATCTGTAGTTTACAGAGTGCAGTGCGCACTATGATACGTGCATGTCTCCTGGTCCAAGCAAAGATGCTGCCTTCACCTTCACAATTAAACACAGCTTTTGTAAATAACTGCTCTTTCTACAGGTCCTCATTCTGTTTCTAATCTATACAGATGGGTGATGATTACTACACAAAATACCTGTGAATCTTAAAGGCACCTTCACTGATAGGGATCTGGAACCCATTTGACTTTTCATTTGTTTGTTTCTGTTTGCCCATTTCAATACCACCACCCCCATTAATCTTTCAATGGGTCTTTATTCCCTATCATACATTTTAGGAACTAGTAATGACTGTAAAACTGTCTTTGTAGCTATTTGAACCCCTGACTCTCCAAATATAAGATTTTGTGGTTTTTTTTTTTCTTACCAGGTGATGTGCAGGTTTAGAGATATGAACATCTGGATATCACTGCTACTCACTGACTCCTGGTCTCTTTAGAGTGAAATGAAGACACAGATATCATGACCAACATCAAGCAATATGGATTTTTTTGCTTTCTCCTTAGGAAGGGATATGTGACCTGTGATCTCCTTTGAAACCTCTGTTAGCTTAAGAACACCAGGAGTTCAGGAATAGAATTTAAATCTTCATAAATCATTGGCAGTCTTAAATTCCATTTTGTCTTACCTGACATGTGCTAAAAACTGCAGAAACTAAGAAACACACACTGGAACACTAGTAAATCAATCTTAAGAGACCCTTTAAGACATCTTGAACTAACATCTCTTACGTTTTATATATGGCTGCTCTGTTTGTAACCTCCACCAGGCGTAAGAAATTAGACATTTTTAGGGTTATTAAGCACAACATTTTCACAGCAGATCAGCACGAAGTTTTCTGGCTGGGGCACAGGTGTTTCTTTAATTATATAACATTTGGAAAATTCACTGCACTCAGTGACATTCAGATCACACTCCTACTTGTGTGGTTTTGTACGCTCACGCAAAGTAACAATGTAAGGACACAGATTGTTTGTGAACTTCATTAAGTGTTTTCTTATGTTGCCCTTTATTATGTTTTCAGTGTTTCTGGGAGTGGCTAGCTGTTTCGGTATTCCTGAAAAAACATACCTTTAAGAAGCTGGTGACTCCAAGGTGGGAAGTTGTGCTAGCTATGAACAAAGACTCTTGCAAAATTCAGATCTGTTTTACACTGGTTAGTTAAACAAGATGCAGAAAAATACTGAGAGCATAATCATGGAACAGTTCCCGTAGTGTTTTGATCTTGAAGTGCTATGATACAGCTTTAGCTGCCTTTCAGATAAGCATTAAGCAGGCAAGCACTTATTCTCAAAATACTCTAAGCAGAAGTTATGCTATGATAGTTATGTTCATGTATCACTAAATCTCAATCAAATGTCTACAGTGGGCTAGGGAAAGCCAAAGCTCTGGAGTCAGTTCACAGCTCTGTCATTGATGCTCCTTACATCAGTTCACACTACCACGAAACTAGACAAAATATAGGTTATGAAGATTAATTCAGTACAATTTGCAAAGTCTTAAAAATGTTTTGCAAAACATGTTAGACGAGTAATGCGCAACGTTTCATATAAAACTACTAATAAAAACCCAAAAACTGAGATCACTTAAACACATCCAAAGAAACTGAACTAAAGCCAAAGAGAAACACACAAAACCAGAGAAATTAAACAGAGACCTTGCCATCAGGCAGGCAATAGATTAGCTAGACACAATGAGATATTCCTTAATGAGTTGCTCAGGTAATTTTATAGGTTCATGTACAACAAGGCAAGATTTGGTAGAATTCAAGAAGCTTTTCTACCCTTCCCTAAGGTGGTATTTTCTCCTTTTGAACTTCAGCATATATAGTCTAGAAGGTCTGCACTTCAGACACTTTAGAACAGACAAGGCCAGCTAAGGGATAAAATCAGAAACAAAACGTCACCATTAGGGCTGTGCAAACCTGACAGTAATGGTGACCCTCGGGAAGAAATCTCACATTTTAATGAGAACTCACAAGAATGAAAAGGTTCAGGCTACGGATGTCACAAAGCAAACTCTTCCTTCTCAGTTGCTAGTTAAAGATCAGTACCAAAAAAGAATTACTGAATCTCAAGTCATGACAGCCTGATACATTCTGGTGTTAAAAGCTGTCCCCCCAATCTGAAATTACTAGCAAAGATGTTCATTAAGAGTCTATTTCAATACTATTATGCCATAACACCAAAACATATAGAGCATAACAATGAGAGGAAAGATTTGATGAGCAAAAACCTTACTGAGCCTTCCTGAGCCAGATACAATGTAAAACTGCACCTTAATTGTGAAAAAGGCAGCAGAAACATGCACTATGAATGTTCCCTCGAATGTTTTGCAATAGACAAAACCACGTAATGCCTTTATTAAACAGCATGAAATCTATTTAACGCTTCTTTGGATGCACTAATTAGGTTTTGTATTGTGGGACAGAGTGATACAGTACTGAGGGCAAAATGCTTCACTTAGTTAAGTTCCATGCTACTCCTGCTTACACAACACAATATAAGAGAAGTCAGTATGTTATGCGAGAGACAGTAATGAGCTTTTTACTATTATTTTGGTCCCAATATTAAAACATATATACTCTTTTTAATATTAGGAACAAAATATCGACTTGCAGGAACTTAACACTTGGTGGAAGCTCTCTTCTCCAGAGTATTACCTTTAAAGGACAAACACTACTTCAGTACACAATTTAGCCTAAATTCTGAAAACTGAGTAGCATGTAATCAGTTTTATATCTCCTTGAACTCATTGCATTCCGTGAGTGCAAAGGACTGAACTCATGCATCTGATGTTAAAACTTCCATAATGTTTTGAAGATGGCAGCTCCACTGTCTTCATAAAGTTTCAAGAGATAGTAACAACAGGAAATTCAGTGTGTTTAAATGTTTCATTTTGTCTGTCAACTAAATACAAAAAGGGAAGTTCAGAAATGCTGAATTTAACATGTTAAATAAATAAATAAATCTTCCTAAGACACTATAACAATCAATGGGCCATTGTTGTGCTGATTTAGGTAATAAGCCAGTTGTGTTCTTTATTCAATACACTAAAGATTGAATGCAGAATAAAAATGTTTTAAAAGAGAATCTTTAAGTAACAATAAAACAAGGTTGGGAAGTTACAACTTTCACATACTTCAGTTGAGGCAGCTGCCTTGAAGTGTGGGATTGTATACTACAAGCTACTGCAAGCTGTGACACAGAAGGGGAGGTAACATAACTTGCCCAAAATCTCACAGACATTAACAGAGTTATGCACAGGTATGTGAGCCTGCCTAGACACACAAATAAACCCCCCAAAATAAGATCAGACTCCTTTAAGTATTCAGTCCCAAAGGAGATTAAATGTTCCTTCAAATATGAACAATTAAATTGCGAAGCCACCAGTGAAGCCTATGGTAATGTTACAAACAGTGACACACATTCCTGGCGACTCCTCTCAGGAATGCACCTAGCAGAGGTTGTGATTTCATATTCAGAACCGACTACATTGATTTACAACGATCTGTGTTCCTATTACCTCTAAGTACATGTTTCTTCACACAACTATACTAGGTGGAAAAAGAACATCTTCAGGTTTTGGATGGCTTGGTTTGGGTTTGGGTTTTTTTGTTGTTTGGGGATTTATTTGCTGAAAACAAATCAACAGAGCTATTAGCAAATGAATATTACGAAATCTGAGAAAAGTATCGATAAATCATTCTGTGTATAGAAAAATCAATAAGCTCCTTAATGTTCATCTAAAAGTTTACACGTAAGTAAAAATCACAGTGGAGTCTCAAGACTAATAGTACTGGAAACACATAGTACGGAACATTAGATAATAAGGCTTTGATAACACAGATTTATTTTAGCAGTCCAAATCTTAACCTAGAACTCCATAAAATCCATATTATCTTCTTATAATCCTTTCCTGGTATTCACATTTCAAATATGTCCTGAATATCTGAATATGGTCTGGGTGTTGAACATGAATAATAACCCTTTCTGGAAGTGACACAATAATCTAAAAAAAGGGTAGGAGGGTCAGTCATATAAAATTCTCTCTCATTCTGATATGTATTTTTACAGGAAGTGTCCATTTTCCCTCTGTTTTGCCAAGGACTGCTAAGGCCTAAACAAAGCTCACTCACCTTGTTTCGACTGTATTGCACTAGCTTGCCTGCAGAAAAGAGAGAAAAGGCTGAACCCACACATTGCTTGCTAAAATCAAATGAAGCCTGACTGAGAAACATGTTTTTCCATAGAATTTCCATATGTTCTTTCCATAGAATTGGGTTAAGAATAAGATACGAGAGTCTGGCTTAGAAAGCTAGTGAAATTGTAGTGAATACAGATCACAAGACTTACCCTGGCACCACTGACAGTACAGGTAACAAGCTGGAGCAAGGACAGCTTTTGATTCTTGGCCAGGCATTTGCTGGAAGTGATAGGCTCCCTCTTTTGTTTCCAAGCAACTTGCTCTGTACCACTCAAATCAGGATCCCAACCCATCTGTTCTCTGCTGATGCATCCTAAACAGATAATATTCTCCCCTCTCTAGTCCTTTAATTGCCACCAAAATCATGCCCACTCCTACAGTCCTGCATTTCTCACTTTCCAGGTGCATCCCCACTATGAAAACCATACCACATAACTCCACCTGGCTTGCCCTCATACCTTTCCTACAATACATCTCCAAATTGTGACACTGATTTCCTCTGCTGCCTACAGCATGTAGCTCTCAGCACCTCCTTGGCTCACTGTGCTCTGCTCTGAGCTGGAAGCAGGGATCCTGGCACCCTCTGAGCTCTTCTTCCAGATGCTCTGGGGCACAGCACAGAAGGCTGGAGAGGTAGAAGAATGCCTGAGCTCTGTATACTCTCCAAGGTAGAAGCCCTCATAGATGCCTCACTCACAGTGCAGATGAGTGCCACCACAGGTGATATTATCAACTCAATCATAACCATCTCTGTCTGGACCTAAGCACCTCCACATTTGCAAGTCTGATTAATATGGTGATAACTGACTTTATGGACAAAGGCTTCTACACCTGCAATTAAGTCATCACAGACATAATAATGAACTGTCAGACTCTCCAACATGTGAATAAACACTTTCAAGCATTCACAGCCTCAGTCTGGAGACTTTCTGCCTGGAGGGTTCTACTCCAGCACATTTGCCAGAGACTCCTGGAAGGAAGAATTAGGACAAGAAATTAGGCCAAGCAGCACTGCAATAAGAAACAAGTCCTTGTCATCACTCCATTCCCCCTCTATGTGCATACCAGGTAGCGGAGTTATGCCTACGTGAGAAAGAAAAGTGAACTAGTGCCATCACAGAACTACCAGAGAAATGGGGAGTATGAAGACAGACTCTGACCAGCAGCAGTGACAATTGAGGTGAGCCCAAGGGCTTGGCATGAGATGCTGCCATTCAGGTGGTTCCCAAGATCAGGGCAGCCTGTGCAGCCACCCGGAACCAAGGCCGAAACCCGGAAGCTCCCCCAGCCAATCAGGTGCGGCAGGGGGTGTGTTCTGAGCAACCCCAGGAGATTTAAACATGGGGTAACCACGGCAACTGTGGGAGATTTCTGGGGACCACTGTATACCGAGCACCTGAGCAAGGCTTGTCAAGGGCAGTCTGCAAGCAGTTTGCCTAGGCAGGGTGAGAATGCGGCAGGGCTAGCTCGGTTGACAGACAATGGTCTCCACCAGACAGATGAAGACCATGCTTCTGAGTCCAACCAAAATAGATGTGGGAACCCAGACACAGTTCACAGGGAAGGACGTAGTTGTGCAGGTCACAGGCTGCAGGGAATGCTACAGCCTCTCACTGGTGGCAGGGGGCAGCTATGAGTATGGCTGTGTATGGTATCAGCAGGTAGATGATCTGCTCAGCCAAGTGGCACAGCTACAAGATAATGCTGGAACGCTTAGGAGTATTAGGGAGGCTGAAATGAAAACAGACTGGTGGAACCAGGCTCTGCCCTCCATCCAACAGAATGGAAGCACCTGCCAGATAGCACCCAGGATGAAGGGGCCCCTGTATCCTACCCCTGTTAGGTAGAAGACAGATGCCTAAATGAAAGGTGTGAGTAGAGGCAAGTTCATGGCTGTGGCAGAAGGCGAGCGCCCTCCTTGCCCGCCTCACCTCCCCAGGTGCCTCTGAGAAATAGGTATGAGGCTCTGCTGGAACATGGCCAATTTAATGGGAATGTGGATGATAGGCAATCTATACCAGAGGTCTCATTACAGTCAGAGAGGCCTTCCAGCCACATAACAACCTCTTCCACAAGGAAGAAGAGAATAGTTGTAGTTGTTGGAGACTCACTCCGCAAAGGTACAGAGGGCCCGATATGTCGGCTTGACCCTCACTATAGGCAAGTCTGTAGTCTTCCTGGTGCCCAAATCAGGGATATCGCTAGGAAACTCCCCAACTTAGTGCAGTCATCAGACTATTACCCACTACTGATCTTCCAGATAGGTGGGGAGGAAGAAGCATCCCATAGTCTGAGGGGAATGAAGAGAGACTTCAAGGCCTTGGGGCAGTTGATGAAAGGGTCTGGGGCACAAGTTATTTTCTCTTCCCTCCTTCCAGTTGCAGGTAATGACATGGGACAGAATAGAAGGATCCAGTCCATAAATGCTTGGCTCTGAGACTGGTGCTACAGGCAGGGCTTTGAGTTCTTTGATCATGGCTGGTTTTATAAGACACCAGGCCTGATGATACTACAAGGAAAAGGCCTAACTTTCAGGGAGAAAAGGGCTCTAGGACAAGAATTAGCAGGGCTCATTCATAGAGCTTTACACTACATTCAAAGGGGGATGGGGTTGTAGCTGGGTTTGCACCAGTGGGGCAGTGTTCTAGTATTAATGAAGGACAGAAGGCCTTCTGCCTCCCTAGGGTGGAATCAGTGTGCCCAGATCGCTTCCTGAAATTCCTGTACACCAATGCACGCAGCAGGGGGAACAAACAGGAGGAGTTAGAAATCTGTGTGCGTTCAAGGGGTTATGATCTGGAGGCAATTACAAAGACATGGTGGGACAGCTCACATGACTGGAATGTGGTCATGGGTGATTATGTCCGTTTTAGGAGACAGGCCAACAAGGAGAGGGGGTAGAGTTGCTCTTTACATGAGAGAGCAATTAGAATGTATTGAGTTCTGTCCAGGGGCGGATGAAGAGCAAGTTGAAAGTTAGTGGGTATGAATCAAGGGGCAGGCTAGCATGGGTGATACTGTTGTGGGTGTCTATTACAGGCCACCTGATCAGGACAAGGAAGCTGATGGGGCCTTCCACAGACAGCTGGCGGCAGCCTCCCAATTACAGGCCCTGGTTCTCATGGGGGATTTTAACTACCCAGATATTGGCTGGAATGCCTACACAACCATCCATTCACAGTTCGAGAGGTTCCTCCGGTGCATTGATAACTTTTCGATGCAGATGTTGGATAAGCCAACTAGGAAAGGAGCGCTGCTGGATCTTGTGCTCACTAACAAGGAGGATCTGGTTGAAGTGGTAAAGGCTGAGGACTGCCTTGGCTGCAGCGACCATGAGATGGTGGAGTTCAGGATCTTGTGCTGTCAAAAGAGAATGCCAAGCAGGATCACAACCCTGGACTTCTGCAGGGCCAACTTTGGCCTTTTAAAGCAATTGCTAGGGGAAATCCCCTGGGACCGGGTGTTGGATGGTAAAATGGCCCAAGATAGTTGGTTAACGTTCAAGGACCACTTCTTCCAAGCTCCAGATCAGAGCATCCCCATGTGTAGGAAATCAAGAAAGAGAGCCGGGAGACCTGCATGGTTAAACAGGGAGCTGCTGGGCAAACTCAAGTGGAAGAAGGTGGTCTACAGATCATGGAAGGAGAGGCTGGTCACTTGGGAGGAATATAAGACTGTTGTCAGAGGATGTAGGGAGGTAACTAGGAAAGCTAAGGCCTCCTTGGAATTAAACCTTGCAAGAGAGGTCAAGAACAATAAAAAGGGCTTCTTCAAATACATGGCAGATAAAACTAATACTAGAGGCAACGTAGGCCCACTGTGGAATGGGGTGGGTGCCCTGGTGACAGAGGATACAAAGAAGGTGGAGTTATTGAATGGCCTCTTTGTCTCTGTCTAGACTGCTGGAGATTGCCCTCAGGAGCTCTGGACCCTTGAGGCCCCAGAGGAAGTCAGGATGAAAGAGGAGTTTGCCTTGGTTGACAAGGACTGGGTTAGGGATCAGTTAAGCAATCTGAACATCCATAAATCCATGGGTCCTAATGGAGTGCACCTGTGGGTACTGAGGGAACTGGAAGAAGTCATTGCTAAGCCACTCTCCATCATCTTTGACAAGTCGTGGGGAACAGGAGAGGTGCCTGAGGACTTGAGAAAAGCAAATGTCACTCCAGTCTTCAAAAAGAGCAAGAAGGAAGACCTGGGTAACTATAGACCGGTCAGCCTCACCTCCATCCCTGGAAAGGTGATGGAACAACTCATCCTCAGCACTATCTCTAGGCATATCAAGGATAAAAGGGTCATTAGGAACACTTAACATGGTTTTACCAAGGGAAAGTAATACTTAACCAACCTGATAGCCTTTTATGAGGATATAACCAGGTGGACAGGTGATGGCAAAGCAGTGGATGTGGTTTATCTTGATTTCAGCAAAGCATTTGACCATCTTCCACAGCATCCTCGCAGCTAAACTGAGGAAGTGTGGTTTGCATGATCGGGTAGTGAGGTGGATTGTGAATTGATTGAAAGGAAGAAGTCCAAGAGTTGTGGCCGATGGGACAGAGTCTAGTTGGAGGCCTGAGTCTAGTGGAGTCCCTCAATGGTTGTACTAGGACCAGTACTATTCAATATATTCATCCATGACCTGGATGAGGGAACAGAGTGCACTGTCAGCAAGTTTGCTGATGATACAAAGCTGGGAGGAGTGGCTGACAAGCCAGAAGGCTATACTGCCATTCAGCGAGACTTGGACAGGCTGGAGAGTTGGGCAGGGAAAAATTTAATGAGATACAACATGGGCAAGTGTAGAGTCTTGCACCTGGGCAGGAATAAACCCATGTTCCAGTATAGGCTGGGGACAGACCTGTTGGAGAGCAGTATAAGGGAAATGGACCTGGGGGTCCTGGTGGACAGAAGGATGACCATGAGCCAGCAGTGAACCCTTGTGGCCAAGAAGGCCAATGGCATCCTGGGGTGTATTAGGAGTGTGGTTAGTAGGTTGAGAGAGGTTCTCCTCCCCCTTCTACTCTGCCCTGGTGAGGCGAGGCCACATCTGGAATATTGGGTCCAGTTCTGGGCCCTGCAGTTCAAGAAGGACAGGGAACTGCTTGAAAGAGTCCAGTGCAGAGCCACCAAGATGATAAGGGAGTGCAACTTCTCCCTTATGAGGAAAGGCTAAAGGAGCTGGGAGGGGTGACCTCATTAATGTTTACCCCAAAATATTTAAAGGGCGAATATCATGAGAATGGAGCCAGGCTCTTCTCAGTGATGTCCAGCAGTAGGACAAGGGGCAATGGGTGCAAGCTGGAGCATAGGAAGTTCCATGTCAACATAAGGAAAAGCTTTTTCACTGTGAGAGTGACAGGACACTGGAACAGGCTGCCCAGAGAGGTTGTGGAGTCTCCTTCTCTGGAGATGTTCAAAACCCGCCTGGACGCATTCCTGTGTGACCTACTGTAGGTGATCCTGCTCTGGCAGGGGGGGTTGGACTAGATGGTCTTTCGAGGTCCCTTCCAATCCCAAACATTCTGTGATTCTGTGAAAAGAGTAAAAAAAAATACACCTCCCACAGTGACAAAATTCCACCATCTGACAGGGCACTAAGCAAGCATCTTCAGCTGAACATCTCAGCTACAGCAACAGATCCAAGAGCAGAGAAAAATGTCATCTATCACAACAACAAAAGAAGCTATTGAAAATACAAACCATCATTACTGACAAGAAGCATTAGAGGAACAGAAAAGAGTAGCTTATCTTTGTGTGTTCCTTTTAGTCTCAAATCCTATCACCACAGATTTGCATCTGTAACATGAACCTCAATGAAAAGTCATTCCATTAATAAAAGGCCTTTTTGAAACAGGGTTATTTTCCTTTTATGTACTATAAACATATATATTAAAAAATACATTATAAAACATTATAACGCATCATAAATATTTTATATTTATAATATAAAAAGTGTAGATGGCTAAACCATGAACACTGATCACTACTTCCAAAACAACTTTTATTATTTAACTGTTATTGGAATTTTCCTTAGTCTTATCAATTCGCCCAAATTGGCTTGAGTGAGAGTGGATCTTTTTTCTCACCATGTTAATACTGCTCTATTAGCGGTTACACTTTAAGAGCTTAAGGCATCACCTCTGCTGCTTCAAAGCATCATGAGTCAAAAACTCGATCGGCTGACTGAAAGGTTTGATTTTAATGAAATAACTTTTCCAAGAGTAGATGTATGTGTTGGGAAGTTTTCTGTTCCAAGACTTGATTTTTGACCTAAACTGAAGTATTGGAAATGTAATTACCTCCCCCCCTTATATTTTTTTCCTAAGGATTAGGGAGAAGAAAAAAAAAAATATTTGGAATACCAATGGAAAAAAAAAACATGTCAGAGAACAGAGATGTAACTTTTCTAGCAAAGTGGAATTTGCCAATTAGTCCATCCTATTCAGTATTCAACCATTGGCAATAATCTTTCCTCTCTGCTGTAAACGTAGTCTCTCTACTTTATCCTGTCAAAGTTCCTTTGGGAAGAAAGCAGTTCTGATATTGTCAATTCCTGTTCAGTTTAGTGCTCCGCCTTAAAACTCAACTTCTTGAGTCATGTGGTAACAAGGAATTATTTGCTTTCACTAGAAATGCTTTAGGCCTAAACTTTTTAGGACTGTGAACCCAAAAGATCAAAACACAGTAATCAGATAAAAGAAACTTCAAGTGCACTGGTTTTAACTCTCAGGAATTTAAAGCCACAATTTTCAAGAGTCTGCGTAAAATGTTTTGAAGACCACAGTTAGTAAACTCTTTTGTCAACCCCAATATAACCTATCCCCCTCACATAGTCTAGCTAGCTCAAAAGCAACAGTGTTGTCAAAATGGTAAGTACAGCGCAGTAATAAATTCATACTAAACTTTTAAATATCCAGCTAAATTGTCACACACAACTAAATGAAAAGTCTGGAATGTTTTCTTGGATTACTTTGTTTTCTCCTATCTGTATTCCCAAACAACAAACATTGTAAGAATGTTTCAAAAAACATAGCTTAAATCACATATATTTTATCCTTTTATAAATACTTACACTTTAAAGTAATTATTGTGTATTATCTAAACTGATGTAATTTAAGTACTTGTTTATATCTAAACAGCAGCATTTAAGTAAGAATCTCAAAATAGCAGGTTCAATCGTCTGAGCAACTGATCTGAGCTGCTGCAGAGGAAAGATGGAGCACAGAGAGCTTTTATTCTGCTCCTGTAGAAGCTGTCAGAACATAAGTATTTTCTATTTTGTTTCTCAAGCACACGTTCCTCTAGAAACCTTAAATCAATTGTAAACTGACAGAGCACAGTAAAATTCTACCTTACCCCACTTCCTCCTGCTATTAGAAAGCCGTGGTAGAAGAGGGAAAGATCCTGCTGCCCTGAATATTGACCTCAGCCACTTTACATCAACAAGTGTTCCCATAAAAGGAATTCTCCACTGGCCCTTTACAGCAAGTATTCAGCTTCTTTTAACAGCTGGACTTACTGGGGAAGGAAGGCCCTCTTTGTTTGAACTGATTAGAAAACAGGGAACCCGATATGAAGTTATCCAGTATCTCCTCCTACCATTTACCATTCAAAGCCTCTTTTTCCAACTCCTATATGTGTATATAAAGTATTTAACTTGCCTTTGTATCTTTAGCCTACTTGGAACAGACTACAAAAGAGCAATGTATATTCATGTCACTGGAAGACAGGATAAAGAAATCTGCATCCAACTTACAGTGTTAGAGTAATATTGCACTAGATTTTGCCCAGACTGTTTTAAAGGTGAATTGGCTGAGGAGGTAATCTATGAGAAGTGAGGGAAAAAGAAGCCCTAAAGCCAGAACCATAACAAGAAAGATATCCAAAGTACCCCAAAACAAGGGGAAAGGTGAAAGATTCAAATTGCCAAAAAAGAAAAAAAAAATCACTCCCACTGGATGAAGAAACTCAATTAACTAATACACAATATAGACACACTTGCCTAATTGAAATATGTGTTCCATCTCCAGTTCTAGCAAGGAGCTAAATAGATAAATCAGTGGATAAGGTTAAGGGTGTGCACACATGGTTAGGAGATCTCACTCAATCCCAAACTCATTCCAGCATTCACGCTAACACACCAAATTTGTGCTAACATTTGGCATCTTAATATGGGCCTTGTCATCCACACAAATTCACATGCAACACATCAAAGGAAAGACAGTAACTAACCATCAAGAGGCAGCAGTTGCTTTAAATCACCTCATAGCTGAATGCATGAAGCTAACAGTTAAGTGTTGAACTTGATGTCCACATTCCACAAAGCCTGTGGTTAGTACTAGGTCTATAATACTGATCTACTTTCTCCATTGGAATCCTTCATGTATGCTAGACTTCAGCCTACATATACACCACAAGGTTTACATATTCTTACAAGGTATTTTCAGGTTTCACTGGGTTGCCTTTGTCAATGTATCCTGAAAGCACTGAGCCCAGCAGTGCTGGCTCCAAGGAATACCAGAAGTGATAGAGCAACAATACCAAAGCATCCATTGGCAGGCTATTAAGTAGAAAATTAGCCCATAAACTGTCCTGTAGAACAAATATTTTTATATTGCAGAACTGACAGACTGTTAGCTTGACAGCTATGCAGGCTGAACTTTTTAAACTTATTAGTACAAACAGTATTGAATAAGCAGACACAACTCACAAACACTTGCATAAACTACTAGCCTGTTTGAACCTGAGCATCTCCCTATTGTTTTGAACGAAAAAGGTTTGTACATCCACTCACTCCCTTGAATTCAAAATATTTGAGAATCTGTACAAAGGATTCATGATAGTAAGCACCAAAATTAGACATGAGAGTTTGCAAAATGCGTCTCCCAGGCTACACACGCAAACTTAACTCCATCCACATGTACATTAGGCCACTAGCCAGTTACATGAAAGCACACTATTTCTCAAATAATAAAATATATTATAGTATATTTTTCCAAATCACAGTAATTTTTATTTAATTTTTTTTTCTTTAAGTCTCAAGCTATTTTCTCATACATTCTAACAACAGTGTCCATGGCTTGGCTTAAAAGAATTTCTGGTATCCATAAGCTTAAATATGGGCCTAGAAATGCAACAGGCTGCTTCTTTATTTAAAACATAAATTTTTTGAGTGTCTACAGGAAAATTCACAAATACATAAACTTATGTTTTAAACCAAGTATAAAACATACTGTGGTGGTTACCAGTGCTATCCATCCTGCATGATTTATTCATAAACAGTGTAAGACCAGATAATCCATAACACTGCAAACAAATGTGGTCTGGTTTCATTCACATCTTCCATGCAAACAGATGCTTATCATATTTTTCTCAAAATAAAACAGATGTTCCACTGTTGAAATCCCAAGGATACAGGTTAAAAAAAAAATACAATTTACAGTAGGTAATAGTTTGAATATTTACTAGCATTATGTGAAACACTATGTTTTTAATCAAAAACAAGACTTTAAAATTAATCATTACCATCACTCATCAGTTATGTTTTATTCTTGGCTTGCACGTCTATCGGTGCAGTCATTACTTTAATGATAGTTGTGGATGGTTGTAAAAATACTAGGAAATACCAAAAAGTATCATAAAAAATTAAGACTTAGATTGATGATTAAGTGTTTAACACAGAGGTTGTAGAGCAATGACCCAAAGCAGTAATGAAAAAACTTAGTTTTGCAGTTTTCATAAAGGTGGCCAAATCATTAAATAAACAATTAGTGCTTGCAGCCCTTTTAAGCTCTTTCAGGGACATGAACTTGAACACAGTTCAGAAGAAGTGACTGAAAATCATTCCTCACTTTCACAGCAGCCTTTGCAAACTCCATTTAATAAAATCACATCCTTCCAGTTTTGTTCTGAGCAAGCACTTTGTGCTAATTTACCAGACTGAACTGGATAAAGGCCTTGAAATACGGAGAAAAGAAGTAATTGTCCTTTGAGACAGCAAATGCTTTCTAACATGACCACAGTAGATGAAGATGACCTGACAGAGAAAGGGGAAAAAGCACTTCCTTGATAAAGCATCCCATAACTCTTAACAGCAAGAAAAAAGTGAGAAACAAGTGCTGTTGTAGGAGTAACAATGTGGGTAAACTTGAGCTGAAATACAGATGGGTATAAACAGAACGCAATCACAGAAAGTTACCTATGAGATTTTTACATTAAAACACCTTCTCACCCAAAATTGGCTCTTCTCTCTCATGCCACCAAGTCCAAAGGTAAAAATTATTGTGGTGGTTGTTGAGGACACTAACTATGGTGTAACTGATGCTGAGGTGACAGCACATGAGTTAGATCTCACTCCTACAGTACAAAAACCACCTCCAGCATCCAGAAGTGTGCTAGCTAACTGAAAGAAAGAATGAATAAACTACAGCTCCATAAAAGGTGGTGTTAGCTATAAGGGTCTATATCAGCCCTCAGCTGCATGAATACAACTTTAAGTTATTAGTGAACACTTTAAAATTAATTTTATCTGCCCTTGCATATATGCTTCACTAGAAGTATATGAATTGTGCAATATTATTAGTACAATTATAACCGACTGTATAAGTTGCTGTTAGTTTTCAAGATCCAAGCCTACGCACACTCTTTAAACAGCAAACTGACATTGCATAAAAGAGAGAGTTAAAATATACATAAAATAAAAAAATAGTAATGTTCACTCAGATTTTAAAAAACACTTTCTCAGCACTATGAAACTTTGAACAGTTTCAGATACCCAGAAAAGAACAAGGAGCAAAAACTAAGGGGAAGGTGGAGCCACCAACACAGCTAAACAAGAAGATGCAAAGGACTTACCAGAATAAGCAGAACTAATAGAACTTTTGACTCAGTTCTACAATGAAATGATGAGCAGAAAATTTATATTTAAAGATGTTGTAAAGTGTTCAGTATTCTTAGCTTTTCTAAATAGTTGACACAGCAAGATCCTGAAGGCAACAGCCCTAGCTGAAAACATCTCCAGGGGATACTAGAAAAGGGAGCATTAAAATCACCAGTTTTGGAAGTAATCAAAGCAAGTATTCAAAACTCTGTATAATGAGCACTAGATAAACCTGCATCATGGCAAGTGGAAACATTATATAAATAATGAGGAGAAATATCATATTTAAAAAAAACAAGAAGCTTTTATAAAATAAGGAGGAAGAATGATGGAAAGAGGCTAAATGAAAATAGTTGTGATGAGTATGAGTTTACTATGGACAGGAAACAAGGAGAATCCCTGTCAACAAAGCTATATGAAAAACTTGCTTAAAGAGACAAAAATGCTGATTTGCTCCAAGTTATTTTATGCCTCATCTATTTTTTGTATGGGAAAACAGGCATACAGCTTGAGACAGAGGTATGTATATTTAATACAAGTAGTAGTAAATTAGACAATATACACCAGAAACTTGACCACTGGTAGAATTTTTAAATGCTTAAAATTACTTTCAGATGTAAAAAATTTTAGATGTTTAAATTAGCTCAGCCCATCAAAATGCCTCCCCCTTATTTCCACATTAACAGTGATTTACTCCAAGTTGAACGTTTATACTAGCAATTGCACACCTTAAAGTCTTAAAAATATCAAGAAACTCTATAGAATTGAGAGTTACATGCAGATATTGTAATTTTCCCTTTTTCTGTCTAAAAAGTACAAAGCTGTTGGAATGCAAAGAAAACTGAAGTCAGTTCCAAACAAGGACTTCTGGAGAACTACACTTCACTCAATGTGTGAAAAGTTTTCATGAATAATGAATATACTGAAAACAGTAAAAGAGGAAAAGAGTAAATTAACGGTACACACACACACAGACACAGTGAATGGATGAGGTTGAAAGGGACCTCTGAAGGTCATCTAATCCAACCACCCTGCTCGAGCAGGGACTCCTAGAGCATATGAATCAGGATTTTGTCCAGACAGTTTTTTAGTATCTCCAGGGAGGGAGATTTCACAACCTCTCTGGGCAACCTCTTCTAGTGCTCAGTCACCCTCACAGTAAAGAAGTTCTTCCATATGTTCAGGTGGAAGTTCCTATGCTGCAGTTTATGCACGTTGCCACTTGTCCTATAGTTGGGTGCCAATGAGAAGAGTCTGGCTCCGTCCTCTAGACACTCTCCCTTTAGATATTTATAAATGTTAATCAGGTCCCCTCTGAGTCATCTTTTTTCCAGGCTGAACAGGTGCCAGTTACTTCACATAAACTTTTTCTTTATTTTATTAACATCTCAAATAATATTTAATATAAATATTTAAATAAGCATATATTAGTATTTAAATAGATATTAAATTAAATATTTAAATAATATTTAACGATAATAATATCTTAAGTAAATATTTGCTACTTGCATTTGCTACTATTTTTTTTCCGTTACTGAAAGGTAACTGATGTCTGTACACTGTCTAGAGAAGAAAGTAAGGAACTACTAAGTTTTGTTACTAGTGTTCACATAGATCATGAGGTCAAGAACAAACCAAGAATTCACTCATTTAAAGTAACAAATACAGATATGAAAATCTCATTATTACTAAGTCTAAAAAGCTATATAGTCTGTTTTGTTTAGAATTTCTAAAAGAAGTAGTAAAAATTATTAGCATGTGTCAGAAAAGAATTTCTGTACAGGAGATCATATAAATCTGCCCTTTGAGCTGACAAGACTTACGACACAGGTGTAGTTTTAAGTGAAAGGACTTCACTGTACTTTTTACAATGTTTTCCAAGTTATTTAGTAAATAACTTTACCTTAAGTCTTACTATTGTAGAACACTCTAAGATCTTTCATGTCTAAAGGAAAAGTTATAGGGACAAAGTTTCATTTGGAAAACTATAATTGAGTATATGCAAAAGCAATAAATTAAGAATAAATATTATTTTTAACATAGCTCTTCCTACTTGCACAAAGAAATGATAGAGTCTTTTTTAGATATTAAAAAGTTGAACATAAGATAAAAACTTTTTATGTAATGTTTTTAACATTTAACTTTTTAATCTAATAGGTTTTTTTAGATAAAAAGTTGAACATCAACATCTTATTTAAAAATATTTTTGATAGGGAACTTATTTTTCTTTTCATTTAAAAAACCCAAACCACATTACCGCCAAAAACATAAATTGCATTCTCCTAGGCTTTGAAGCTCTCTGGTTCATAAGAAAAGCTTACTTTGCAACACTTCACTTTTGACATATTTGTCTAGAAGTCATTAGATTAGATAGAATACAGACATTTACTGTGTGGCAAAGACCAAGGATTGTAGGAAAAAGCTTCTTGCCTCAATTTATAAATATCTCTTGGATAATTTTTACCAGGTAGTTAAGCACACACATAGAGCTAACATCCTTATTGTAAGGGTAACATACTTAAAGGATTTCTGAAAAATGCAATTGAAACATCCATAACTGACTGCTATAAAACCTGTCCTTTGCTGAAATTCTGAGAAATGAGCAGTTACTGTTTGCACAGATGACTATTGAGTTTGGGAATCCAAAGCAAAGTTTTCACACAAATGCAATTTTAAAATAATAACAACAATTCCAGTCTTCTCCTGAATTTTAACTGCAGATTCATTTTTAGAAATGTAAATAGTCCTAAAGAGTAACCTATATCCATGCCTTTTATGAATCCAAGAGCAGGGTTGTCTGTGATTTAAGGCAGCTATGCTTCATCCTAACCCCCATCAAGATAAGGTTCAAATACAAGCTAATTCTTCTTACCAGAATTCCTCTCCTTGGAGAGACAGTTGGCTTACCCCACACCCAAAGAGGTGTGCAAACTGATGTACAGTAGGTGATTGAGCACAAATTTCTAGCAAGCTCATTAAATAGCACAGGCATGTAAACTCAGGTTAAGTCCTCCATGACATAAGATTTCATACAAATGCTTTTTGAAATCCAGTACAAAGATCTGAGACTGGAATGATAATTTTCAGTGTGTAGTAAATCAAATCCAAAGTAACTTTAGAACTTAAGGTGTTCCCCTTAAGAAAAATTATTTCCATTCTGTACCCTGCATTTCTTCTCTTTTTATACTTCAAATTCTTTATATCTCCATGTTACTGAATATTTTTTTTTATTTTTATTTTAAAAAAATGCTCACCTTTGGAAAAAATTTAACTAAAAAATCATCCAGGCTTGCAAATCTTTTAGTTATGAGTAACTGTCAATCCTCATATAATTTAATCTGAGCTACAGTTACTGTCACCACTTTGTACTATGCAAGTATCAAAACAAGTTTTCACAGAATCAACTACATATTAGCACAACAGTCTAATAATGGTGGTATAACTGTAAAACATGAAATTTAAGTAATAATAATAATAATGTTAATAATTCTATCAGTAATTTTAAAATTTAATATATAAAGTAACATCAGTGCCTTTTTTAGTAGAAGGACATGTCAAATATTAAATCTCCATCAGTACACAGGTGTGCATTATTTACAAGTTTCTAGTTGTAAGAAACATAATTGACCAATTAAATTCTTACAATATTTTGAAATGTGAAATGAGCCTGTTCTTCTAAAATGAAGTTCGGGAGCAAGTATAGTCATATCACAGAATCAGAAAATTGCCTAGACTGGAAAAGACCTTTAAGATCATCAAGTCCAATCATTAACCTCACACTGACAAGTCCCCAACTAAACCATGTCCCTAAGCACTATATTTACACAAGGCTTTTAAATACCTCCAGGGACAGGGACTCCACCACTGCCCTGGGCAACTGTTCCAATGCCTGAGAACCATTTCAGTAAAGAAATTATTCCTAATATCCAATATAAACTTCCCTTGGTGCAACTTGAGGCCATTTCCTCTTGTCCTATCACTTGTTACTTGGTTGAATAGACTGACCCCCACTTCTCTACACACTCCTTTTAGGTAGTTGTAGAGAGCAATAAGGTCACCCCTGAGCCTTCTTTTCTCCAGGCTAAACAACCCCAGTTCTCTCAGCTGCTCCTCATAAGACGTGCTCTAGACCCTTCACCAGCTTCATTGCCCTTTGCTGGACATGCTCCAGCACCTCCATGTCCTTCTTGTAGTGGGGGACCCAAAACTGAACACGGTACTCAAGGTGTGGCCTCACCAGTGCCAGGGGGTACTCAGCCAGGGGAACTCAGCACCAGTGAGGCCACACCTTGAGTAAAGACCAGGAGTATTTAGAAAAACCCAGTTTGAGTGATTCCAAATATCAGAAAAATTAAATTTGAGTCAATCTTCACTTTCAACATTTGAAATGTTTTTTGTCACTTCAGTTCATAGGCAGCAGCATTATCTAGGTTCTCTAGAATATTAGCATCCATGGAGACATATCATGAGAGTGCCAGAGAAAGTACCTAAAGTGTTTTGTTGATCTGATCTATGGTCCTATATGGTCACGCTAGTTTGCATTGTCTAAAGACCTCACTTTCCAAGTGTGTGCATTACAACAGGCACCCTGAGGGCATGACCAGAGTCAGAAATCATTATGGTTCAACAGTCAAAATGTTTCTTAACTTATTGGGAATGCACCTGCCATAACTGCCAATTTAAAATTACTGTTTTCTAATTTCTAATTTTTCTATTTGTTCAACATATTTTGCTCACCAACTGTTAACACTGAAGTGGTTAAAGAGTTGCTGAATGTGTAAGTGATGTGATAAAAGATCCTTTGGCATCATATGCATATAATAACTTTTGTTATAAAATTGGTCTTAAAATAAAGATTTTATCCAAATTCTTATTGCGGTTCAACCTTTCCAAAAAATGGTCAAAGCATATGTGCCTGCTATATTTCTGATATGATTTTTTTAGAGAGATGCACAGGCAAAAGAATCTTAAACAAACTGACTTAATCCTAACGTTTATTCCCAGTTTAAGATTTGTGTAATAGCCTGAGGAATCGCTTTCTTAACTCTTCAGTGATAAAGAATCAAGAAACAGATATTTTTTTCAATTTCTTTCCATTACATTTTATGTCCACATTTAGATGTATCTGGCAAAATCTGAAAGCTGACACCAATGTGAGAGTTCCCAGGGATTCAAGAATATAATTTCCATGCCACTCTGAAAACTGGGGAAAAAAAAAAAAAAAAAAAAAAAAAAAAAAGAGGAAAATGTGAGCTGTTATAAATTTGCGCTAATCTCCTCCAGCCATAACCTGAAATGATCGTCAGCAGCCAGGTAATCTTCTGGTATTCAACAGCATAAGAGCTTGTCTATCTGAGCCTCAGTGGCTGGTAAGAATGTCAGTATCTCATAAAATACTTGCACAAGTAAATTTCTTTGCAACATTTCAATTCTGCAGCTGCTTGCTTACCTAGGAGGGAAAAAAAAGCAGCTGCAGTGTAGAATTCCTGATCTCGGCAAGCTTATTTTCAGGGTTAAAAATGAAGCAGCTCCAAAGTTATACTGAAGGTCAGTGATACAAGACTAGTAATCATCTCCAATAAGCTTGCTTTACTCTTCTATTTATGTATCCTAAAATATAATTGTTTATATATGCACAAATTTAACCAAACCTCATCCAATCCCCAGTAGGGCAAGAAGAAATGTAAAAAATGTTTAAAACTGCCATGGATTTTTTTCATTGGCCCCATTTTCCAATGCACTGTACCTCCTAAGTCTTATTGGAAGCTGATTGGATTTTATTTTCCTGTGAAAATAAGTTGCTTAAGAAATTTCAGCT
The DNA here is from genome assembly GCF_000700745.2 of Antrostomus carolinensis. Lineage (NCBI taxonomy): Eukaryota > Metazoa > Chordata > Aves > Caprimulgiformes > Caprimulgidae > Antrostomus > Antrostomus carolinensis. The sequence continues at coordinate 21,679 of NW_010307178.1, forward strand.
AAGGATAAAAGGGGCAAAGATGATTTTTTCAAGATATTTTTAAATGCAAAAAATAATCACTGTGATACCACTATTTTTAACTCATTTTATTTATATGCACTAATTTAAGCTCTCATTACTGTGGGGAGAAACAAAAAAAAAAAAAATGAAATTACTTCGTTATTCACACAAACTACCCATGATTTCTAAAAAAAAAAAATTAACTTCAAATTTGAAATTCTATAAAAGATGCCAATTAACCCAGTCATTAATGTTTCTAAGTCAGTAATATGGTTGTGTATCTGAAACAGTAGCACCATAAATCCTACTTTTTTCCAAGTCTATGTTTGTCTTCAACCTCCAGCTGCTGGAATCAAGATATCATTTTTCTGACGTGTCTGTGTAAGGTTTTAGTCTTCCTGTTTCTTAACAAAAAACTGAAAAGTGACCTGAATTTATATTACAATTTCAGAAAGAAATCTAAAGGAATAAATCCTACATAAATGTTTTTTTGGTGTGTGTGTGGGAGGGGGTATCTATTTTATTAAAAAAAAAAAAAAATTCTCAGGATCTCAGGGTTAAAGATTTCTTAGTCAATTTTGAAACAGTGTCAAAATCATATTTCAGATAATTATTCTATATTGCCAACACCTACTATGCTTCTGTCTATATTAAGTTTGATATGACCTTTCATTTCCTGCAGTGTTGTTAAGGCTACTATGCAGTTTGACCTTACATATCTTAGTAGATACGATGATACTGATGTGGTGGACAGACTAATTCATGAATCTTTGTAATGCTACAGTAGTATGCACAAGCAGCAGTAACCTATTGCTAAAGATAAATTATGAACTAAAATAATTTAGGCCAGACTAAAGAAACAACAATACTATGAAAGGAGATGAAGTTTACCAGGGGTTGTACAGTGGGGTTTTTAAAAATCACTTGTGCTCCACATGATGCACACAGCAATTTAGCAATTCCAAAAGAATTTTATAAAACTCTGGATGATATGCAACACTTACACACATTGCTATTTTTCCCTCAGATAAGGAATTTGGGCATTGAGGGGTTTTTTTAAACAAATAACTGGGCTAACACAGTGCTGTCACTGATTTGACATCACTGTTTTGCTCATCTCTGAAAGCAGATGGCCACTGGTCATGAGAAATTAAAGAAGGTCTTGGGTAGCACCATGAGCAGCATTTCAGGAGAGAGAAATGAATCTAAAATAAACCATGTTGAAGTAATGGCAGGCAATATGGTCATCAGATTAAAGTGACTTCAAGACGGAATGAGAAGAAAAAAGGAGTTGAAAAAGGCAACAGCAGCACAAAAACTAGAAAGATTCATGCAACCAAAGAAAAATAAAAATAATTATGATGACCATCTTATTCTTCCTATATGAAGGCCAGTACTACTAATAATCTTGGCTGCAACTTCCCAGAAAGCATATACAAGTCTACAAACACTGAATCAATGTTTTTCTTAAGCAAAGGAACATTGAAAGCCAGGGAAGCTCTGGGTCAGGCAAATCTTTCTGCAAATTGCTGAAGTAATCAGTACTCTGAAATAGATAAAATGATAGCATTAACTCTTGACTCCACGATTAAAAAAAACATTTTAGAGAGTACTATCTTCTTTGGCTAAGGATGCTACACTTCTAATCAGTCAAGATTGATTAGGAATAAACACTGAATAATAAAATAGACACCAAATGTCTACATCTTTACTGGATGTTAGGACTTCATCTAGGTAAAAACTAATAAAAGTTGATGTTAACATGCATTTTAGTAAATATTTTTTATGAACCTGAAATCTCTAAATACCTTTTAACTGTTTACAAGACCTGAAACTATTGTTTGCTTTACAGCTACAGCACGAGCAACAAAATGACCTATCATTTTCCAGAACCACCTCTCAGGTGTTTCATACATGTTTACTAAACAAATGTCCATTTCAGGTCTCCTGCATGAAGCTTTTAACTTTACTTAAAACAGTACACAAAGGCTTAGAGTTTAAGTCATATGTCTCAATGGCAAAAGTAGAACCAGTACTCATAAAAATTAATTTGTGCAAATCACAGATCACATTTCTTGCCCTCTCAAAACCAGCTTCTAACGTGAGAAAATGTAGCACACAAGATTGGACTTTATAATTATTTTAATATATTTTAATCTTAACTAGTGCCATCCTGCTTTTACAAGCTTGCTATCAGAGCATCACAGTTTTAAAAAAAAAAAAAAAAAAAGAGCTGCTTCTTGCTAGCATTGCCCTATTGCCCTGTCTGTAACAGCCTATCACTAGATATTGAGACAACGGTCTTCAAGTTGTCACCAAGATCATGTAGCTTTTTCTTTCCAGTAAACAATCCTGTTGAAAAATTGAGCTACCTAGCCTTAGGCTACTGAAAATAGGTCCTGAAAAACCTGTGCTTCACTTCTACCAAAACAACCGTCAAAAAAAAGCAGTGTCCTTTAAAATCCTGAATGACAGCAGTCTACACAGATGTTCACCTGAATGCAGAATGACTTAGTTGAAACATAAGAATAGAAATAGTCCATGAGGCATCAGATCCATTAGCTACCTAAACCTAATGAGCATTCGTCATGCTCTGACTGGTTCTGTGAAAAGCCCTGTCTGTATTCCAGGCAGGTGGAGTGCAGAAGAGTTTGTGGCACCCAGCTGGAGCATCAGCCCTCAAGTGATACAGCTTTCCCTTGAGAGGTACGTCAGGTCATTTTAGGCATCTCTTTCCTTTTCTGAATTCTGGATGATAATCTTGGCTCATATTCCCCTTTCCTCCAAGTCCTTTCAGTGTGTTGTGTCAGATTGAGTTTCCTAGTTGAAGACATTTATTAATATAATTCTTTGTCAAGGTAGTAACCTGTCAGTAGCTAGAGAATAGTAAGCAATGTTAGGTTGCTTTCTATGTTATAGAAAATCCTTTGCTGCTTAGGTTTTAGTATTTCTTTACATAGCAGAGATGAACGATAATAATAAATAACACTATTTTCAATTAACGACAGAAAAAAAATACTTTTGTTTTTACCTCTTCTGCTGAATTATGACTATATTTTTATATTTGTATTTTAAGTAAAGATATGGAACTCACCATAACGTTTCATTTCAAAATTCAAATTTATAAATATAGTTTCCCAGACACTCCATTGCTACAAAACTAAGATTTTCTACAAATTTCCAATAGCAAGTAAAGACACAGCATCAAAAACCACTGTATTCTTTCTAATGTCAATTACAAGACCTGATATATGAGTTGTCATGCTATATTGTCCTGTTTATACAGCATGAGATATGTGCAATGCCCTCTCATATTTACCAGAAAGCTTAATGTACTTATCCTATAGTAAGAAGGATCAACTCCAATATATCTAGCCACACAGTATATCACAATCAATATTATGGGACTGAATGCTGTCTAAGAAAACTGTTTGCTACACCTCTCCCAGCTGGGAAACATTCCCACTAGTGACTTTTCAAATTAAATATAATGGAACGGAAAAAAAATGGGACAAGGAGGTAGAATAAAGGACCACAAAATGCTTGGACATCCAAAATACACATTAAAAAAAACCCAACAAAACAACAAAACAAAACCCAACAACTTTCACACCCTTTAAATTAGCTTGCAAGAGCCTAGGTAGTTAGAAAAAGAAAAATAATGAAAAATAGCATGTCATCCAACTCACAGAATTGACTTTAAAGGAATAAATACTCATTAGTTTGAATTTAGCACCAGAAGATCAACCAAAAGTTATTTGCTGCACTGTTTCCATGCATGTATCAACACAACTGAAACTATATTTGAATTTCTTGGTCAAATTCTGCTCTGTTCTGGACACTACCCTCTTTCCAGCCTTGACAGGATGCTTCCTCTCCACTTGCACTTATGAACTAATACCTTCAGATTTCATTAATAGAGTTTATTTATTTACACTTTCTTTGATTTGTTGCTCAAATCCATTTTAAACAATTAATTAAATATTATATATTTTTCAAATATTCTTTTCAAGTTTTCAGTCACATTCAGAAATTCAGCTACCTTCAGGAACTGGTACCACTACATTTTTTACTCTACTGTAAATCAGCATTGAATTTTATTATGTCTCGGGTTTTGGCTTTGTTGTTGTTGGTTTTTTTTTTTTTTTTTTATTATTCACTCAACAAATTATCACTAAGGTAAATTTCTTTGTGTTGTACTCTAACAACTGAGACCAGATACACAGACAATTAACTGAATATGTACTAGCATTTTATTGAATAATTTGGTACTTTCATTGGTGTAAAGAACAAAAAGTATCATAAATCCAATGAGGAAACAGTCATTGCTGACAAATACTTCTGAATTATCATTCCAAAATCTTGTACTTTATTTTTCTTGTCTGAAAGAGCCCTGTATTGTAAGATATAACCACATAAAATAAGATTTCTTTCCTCTGATTCCCACTTGCAATTAATCTGCCTAAAATGCAGAACAATGTCGTATTCATCCTTATATGCTTATTTGTACCATCTTCGGGTACTGATAAATGAAACAAAACCCACAATCCTTATAAACAAAGATAATCCTGCTGTTTTACTGCATTTGATTAGCAGCAATTTTGTTCAAATCTCTAGGCTTAAGGAGGAAACAGGATTGATCCAAGTTGCTATTTTTGCAAGTAATATCAGTTTTGCAAACACTCTCCTCCCACCCCTGCTACTTTTGTTTTGTCTATCAGAATACTTTACCATCTACTTTTGCTTTAATATAGAAGCTACATGCACTCAGATGTCAAAATGGCTTTGTACTTGTGCTTTATTCTGCTACACTGGAGGTTGGGTCAGAAAGTCTAAGACTTCTAGCTGAAGCAAGCTTTTTAATCTTCATGTACCAGACTACAGAATCACTCTTCTCTTTGGGGCAGTTGCTGCCAGGCAGAAAATAATTCAGATGGAGTGCTTTAGAAGGTCCACAGTGGGTATAAAAGGGTACACACTGATCAAACAACAGTTGGAAGAGTTTCAGCTCAAATTTTGAAGCTTAAGCACAGCACTTTCACAAGTCACTTTTGCAAACATTCTTCCTGATAGTTACAGTTACAATAGAACTCCACTGAAAAGAGGTAACAGCTATACCCCATAAGCCATAGGGATTTGCTACTCTGTGCACATATATTATGGTACTATGATGATATACCAGTTAGTTCTACTCATTAAAAAAAACAAACCAACCAAACAGAAAAAAACCCCAACACATTATTCCTATAACCTAACTAACCTTCTGCAAAAGCACTCATGCAGCAATTCTTAGTTTGCATTGACACAAAGCTAACGTGCTATATGGTTTAAAAAAAAAAAAAAAATACCAGAAGCAACACTAGTCAACATCAAATCTAGAGGAACTATTTCTAGAATGTAAAATATTTTGAGAACTGTGAAAAAAAAGAGCCTTACAAGTGAAAAGTATTATTTACCTATTTATTGGCCCTAACACAGGCTCTTGAAAACATGAAAAGCAGTTGTGAATATTCTGTTCTACATGATAAAATCGTGTAATAAGAAGCCACCCTGATTTGCAGATGTGTAACTAAGAAAAATGTCACATTAAAAGATTCCTATATTACATATAAATATTCTCTAATTATTTATTTGTAAAGATCAGCAGGACTGATTCATCTCACTGACCAGGCCAAACACACACTGAACAACCATGTATTTCTATTGTAACACTTATTCTCATGAGCTTCTCCAACTCACCTTGACGAGCAGTCGCTCTTAAAGGTTGGAGTTGCTATGAATACATATATTGCTCTCACTATGATACAGATAGACAGAATGTCTTTTCTTATATGAGTCTTCAGAGGACATCCTCCCCAGCACCTCAGCCCAAGACACCATACAAAGAGAAAAAAAATGGAGCATACTTTTGTGGCCAGAGACAGGCTCTGTGCTTTCCATGTTTTAAAATATTAATCAGCTCAAGGTCTGGTTTCAGCTGGCTATCACTTAAAGCAGTTTTGGGGGCTCTTCATATATTTTTGAGTGAAGGAACACTATTATCAAGACTTTGACAAATAATGCAAATACATAAGCAAGATCTGGATAATGTTAATGTTATGGTTGGCAGGCCACAGGGTCTTGCAGTTATAACATATGTTTTTATTAAATCACATATTCACACAATTCGCTTTGGCAGCTATCAAAGACTATCTGCGAAAAACTGGTTAAACACTAAGATTTTAAAAGGAAGCAACAGAGTAGGAATATTTGTGTTTTATTTCTTTCTAAACCACAGAAGTATTTGGGAAGTGAGGAACAAAGAACACGTGGAGGGACACAAAACACCAATAAAAATAGCTTCTTAAATAAACTGAATTGTATCTCCGCTGTTATCTAGATTTTAACACAAATAAATTCAAAAATAGCACTTAGACTAGTAAAGAAAATAGTACTGAATTGCAGTCAAGAGCTCTTACTACATGGGGATACTTGGATTGACAAAATATGTCAGAGCCACCAAAAAATGCCCTTGGTCAATGGTTGAATTCCAGCGTTGAGCCACACAAAAAGATTGTGACTGGCCCCATATGAAGCTGACCCAGCTGAAGAAATCTGCAAGTTTAATTTGATAAAATCCACAGTTTTCCTGCAGATACTTCTAGTTGGTCAGTTCATCATGACCTTTTAGCAGCTGTTTTTCACATACATTAAGAATTGGCCAGAAGAGAATACTTAAATGAAAGACATACTCAAATATAAAAATCCAGATACACACTTAGCAGAGTATCTTCAACTCTTGTTGAAGAAAGAATTGTTCAGCATCTTGTCCTGTCCTTTGGATGTCATCTACAGTTCAAATAGTTTAACTACTAGATGATTAGTAAAATGGCACTACTTTCAAAGTTTTCAATGTTTTTTCCATGATAGTTGTAAAGATAATTTAAAATACAAATTATTACATAATTAGAAAAACTTAGAGGAATAAATAAATATGGAAATATATATAACTTCCCCAGCTAGTCTTTTTTCCATTCAAGATCATCATCATGTAGAAATTGTTCAGCTTTGCAAGGTCTCCACTGTCTTCTAGTAGGAGCACTTAAAAGGTAGCTCTAGGTGGAACACTTTCGGATCATATAGATAATTTCTCTTTAATATTAAATAATTGTAAAGCAGACTTCCTGTCACCATCTCGAAAACAGGAGATATTTCTACATGTAATTATAACTCCTGAAACATGAAATGCAATGGTGTTGAGACTGGGATTACAAAGTAAAGTAATTTATAAGTAAATTGATTGTACCTCAAAAAGACAAACAAGAAAGTTAAGACATTTTGTCCCTAGACTTGTCTGTGATTAGGCCAAGAGTTTTTGATTAACTTTTTATACAGTTTCTTTTTCAAAATGCAAATTAAAAGTGACCTTTGAGTTCTGCCAGATTTAATGAATGCATGCATTCTTTCCCCAGTACTAAAAGGCAGAAAAGAAAACAGTGTGAGGAAAACATCGTTAAGCCACCAATCACTTTTTTTTCTGTTACAAACTAATTACATTAAAGACTGAACTCAAGGTAGGCTGTAGGTTCAAGGTAAAAGAAGCAGAAAGGATTGGAAGAATTAGTTGTTTCATTAAGGAAAAACTGATAAGTATATTAATAATTTAACTAAAGATGGTACAGTATGTACTTATATGGAAAGATACATGTTGCTAGAGACAAAGCAATGCAGATTCTTATTATACACTTTCTCAAAATGAAGAGGAGGCAGGAAGAAAAAATGGCTTCAAGGGCCTTCTCACTTTCTGCCCCAGTACAACCTATCTAGCCTCCTGGTACAATCTTTGGGCACTACTGGAGTGGGAATGAATAAGCACTGTGTCTGCATCTCACCTTTATCTACTTCTGCCTGAGCACAGGAAACCTCACAGGTTTCAGTGGTGTTGGAAGCACCTGGAAGAGACTGATTTACAAACAAAAGAGATCCTTACCTAATTCACTTTTAACGGTTGCTTTCAGTTTTTATGAAAAAGCAAAAAGGAGATACAAATTCACATAATCTAAGGGTGTTTATCAGGGACTGAGGAAGGACTGGCCATAACCATAAAATATGAGACTGAATAACACAAAACAGAGCCTCTGAAAATAATTTAGGGAACGTGGTGGTCAAGCAGTTCAACAGAAAGTCCTAACATAATATTAAAGTAAGATGCGTTAAAGTAATTGCTTTTATTTTGAGAGTTAAAAAGTTAGGAAGAGGAAGTTAATAGAGGAACAGAGTAGGCATGGAAAATTATTTTACTTCTGTTCATTCATGAAACTAGATTAGCAAAAATGGTTCTGACGGCTGCATTTTTTAAAGCACAATGAAAAATTAGAAAAGGTGATGAAAAGAAACACAATTCATACTTAAGCATTGGAGAAAATACTTCAGACTGATGGGTTTCAACAGTAAAATGCTCCCAGTTTATTAAAAAAGTGACCAGGAAGCTATTTCATTGCACTGCATAACTACCCTACACAAGGACAAAATACTAAATATTAAAGGACTAATATGTAGTATTAATATTACAAAAGTAGCTCCCAAGGCTGATAGTGGAAGCCAGACAAAATCAGACACTTTTTTTTTTTTTTTTTTTTTTTTACCACATGGTGATTAACAATTTGAACAGACCATCAGGTAAATCGGTGGTGTCTACATTTTTTAATCAAGCCAGTGCTTTTGTGGAAGACATGCATTAGCAAATACAACTTATTGAGTGCAGTTAAGGGATAATTATGTGAAAATCAAGGCCTGTGAGAACATCACAGAACATCAAGCCAGCCTGAATAGCTCTGCATTGCATGAATCTACAAACATGTGAAAAAAAATAGTATTACCTGATTAAATATTAGAAAAGGAAAAAAATACTGAAATAACTTTCCCTGGACAGAAATAAGGCACTAAATTATCTTACATAGCTAAAATATAATTATAAGCAAATGGAAACACTTAGGCCACATCAATCATTGCTGTTGCTATTGCTGTAAATAGAATTATTGTCATGCAAGCATGTATATATGCACATCAACACATACAAAAATAGGCTATAGTTGGAATATTCATAGAATCATAGAATGGTTTGGAT
>NW_010307179.1:0-10748 GCF_000700745.2 Antrostomus carolinensis
TGACCCTGTCCTGTCCCTGTGCTGCCCCTGCCCCTGTCCTGCTCTGCCGCTGCCCCGACCCCGGACCGAGGGGCTGGCCCGGTCACACGCTCCGCGCTGGGGATCGTCGCCACCCAACTCTGTCAGAAGTTCATTGGAATGCTAGCGGGAGGTGGTTTTGTTCTGAGTACTGGGATGCCAGGTGAAAGCGCAAAAGTGAAAACGTCTGCTTTCCTGGAATTTGACCACTAAATCGTGTCACAGCCTACCTCAGAGAAAAATGAGAATTTGTTTTACGAGTCATGAACTGAGTGACATCTGAGAAGATGTAAGCACAAGCAAGACACATCCAGGTGCTTGTGTTTCATATGAAACTTCTGTTAATATTGAATTGCTTTTCTTTCTCAGTCTCCGCCCTTCTCCCCCTCCCAGCCCAAAGAGAAATTAAAATCATTAGAAGAAGGAAATGTAGCTAACATAGAGCTTTCAGAATACTGTGATATAGATAATCCTGAGCATAAAATGCTTAATTGGTTTAACTCTGCTTGCCCCCGCCTCCCCATGGTTAACATAACTTCATTTTCATTTCCCTTGTTATTTATTACTTTTTTCTATGCAACGAAATGCATAGTCCTGTTTCTAAACAGAAAATAATGGTTTGTGTTTTTCGTATTGAAAGTAAAGCATATGGTGTTCAATATTTTATTAGATAAAGAGACAGCACCATGCATTTGTCTGGATTAATATATTTATATTAATGTATTATGCATATGCATATAACTTTGAGCATGTTAAGCTTTTTCATAGAGACCTAAAACATCTATTCTCTTCTTGAAACTCTTAATTATTTTGTCAGTTATCATAGTCCATTTCAGAGGAGCTACACTGTTTAAACAAATGTGGAATAGCCGATGAATGATGTAGGGTACATTTTTAAAGATAAAATAATGTTGAAGTTTTCATGAACATTGGAAGTCATTCTGAAAAAGAAGATGCTTATCGTAGGTTTCAATACAAAATGTTATCAAGATACAATATTAAGACAGGTAAAATTAAAAAAAAAAAAACAACCCTCTTCAAGGTTGCTGAACGGAATAGAAGAGGTTAAAAACCGGTACAAATATAATCTCATTCTATAGATTTTATGTTATGTGTGCCATTGATCTCAGAACCTTCAGAGATCTGCATACTGACAGAAGCTTACTGAATTTTGATGGCACTGCTTGATTTGTCCATAGGAGTTGACTTGCTAGAATGAACTTCCTTGTCACATATGTACTCTGTGATAATATATATCTGATTTATTCTTACTGCTCTTGGGTTTTTATAATCCTTTTGTTCTTCATTCATTGCTACTGAAACAACATATCTAGATATCAGTAGCTCCTAGTCTTGTTGAAGGAATATGCTAAAATTTGTTCAGATTTAAAATAACTAAGTCAGGGAGATACCATTTTGTTATTAATAAAAATGCCAGCTTTTGAGATATGAATATGTTTAAGGTATTTTTAGAGTCTTGAGACTTTAATTTTTCTGTTTTCATCCAAGAACCTTTCATTTACGTATATGAATTTTGAATGCTATGGCAAGACATGGTCAAGCAAAAATGACAGTCCTGTGCTTCAAAGCTCTGTGATCCAACAGTCTTCTAGTGCCCTGACAAGTTATGTCTCACTCCTTCTGTAGAAATTAGTCTTTTTATAAGTGGCGCCAACTTCTTTACTTATTATGACTATAGGATATGTAAACTACTGTTCAGTCCTGAATGATAGATACTACCAAATACATAAACAGATGAATATGTGGAACTTCCACCAAGCCTTTAGGTATACACCTGGATGTTTGGTACAGTGAGTGCAAAACTGTTAACTCCTGACTTACCTTAGTATTTTGTCCTGTACGTATTTAGCAACTACTTTAATACTTTAGGACTGTTTGGAAAAACAATATTTTTGTTTTGTGAAAACATTGAGAATTCAACATTTGGTTATGTTCCAATATAAACCATATCCACAGTATTTGAAATGTTGTCAATGGTAAGTCTCTGGCAGTATTAGCTAGAAACCCAGTGGTAGGACATAACGTGAGTAGCAGGTTGACAAGATAGCTTTGGTTTTATGCTTGGCATTAATAAATTTGTTGCTATTTCTATTATTAATTTGTATGTACAAGTGAAAATTATTTTTTTTTCCCCCTTTGGCTTCTATTTGGGATCCTTGTATCCCCAGAAGAGTTTTTTGTTTTTCCTGGTTGCTCCCTTCTGCTTGATCTATGAATTCTGTACCGGAATCCTTTTTCAGCCCATCTCATGTGCAGAATACCCGGTTTTGTCTATTGCAGATTTGTAGTTACTCTGTTTTCACATCTAAGGTAAATGTTTAGCTGAATGATCTGGAGATCCTAATTTTACTTTTAATATTCTGTTAGATATTATGGAATTTATTTAATGAAAGAGCATGGTAGGGTAACAAGAAGTACATTCTACTTTATTAGTTTGTTTTTATATACTTCTAAAGAACATCCTATCATGTTTGTACATGCACACATACTTTTACGAATAAGTAAGGTTATGTGTATAGTCCCATTAGTTTTAAGAAGACTGAAGGTTTAGACTTCATGCATGATATAAAGTACAAAGTTGTTCTACATTCCATATTGTATTTGTAAAAACAAAAAAAATTTTACAGTGAACAATTAGTGTTAAAATACTATTTGATTGCTTGAAATTTCTTGAAAACTTGCATATGAAATTGTTTCAGAGCTTGCACGACAAATTTGGCAATAACTGCAGCAGGTATTTAAACACAGGTTCTATTTTGATCTTAATTTTATAAGCAAAAGCTGTTAGAAAAATAAATCTATATAATGAATTTACAATTAAGATTTATAAATCAATGACAAATGCTTGGAAAATAGCAATGCTAAGATTTTCTATATAACCATCAGCTCCTAGGAGTTTATAATGGAGTTTTTGCATGATCGTGATAGCTTTTTTCTCGTTATATATTAATCAACCCTCAACATGAATGATACTCACTTAATAAGCAGAGTTAGCATTTTCTTTCCACCTTCCTCAGTGAATGATAGCATGCTTTGCTTGTTTTACACTGTCCAAATCCTGTGAAGACGTAATTATGCATGAGCCCTCAGTGCTGTTCACCGCTACACTTAGTATGTACCTTACAAACTATTCATGGGTTTTTCTTTACAACAGCCCTGTTTTACAATGGAGGAGTAAAACAGAGAGATATAAAAGTGAAAAAGAGTTGAATTGCTGGTTTCAGAGCACATAGCATTTTTCTCCTACCACTTTGTGTATTCTCAGTTGCACCCATAAATGATGAACCCTTCTGTAAACCAGTCCTAGGCTCCTCTGGTTGTGTGCAAGAGGAATGAGGAACACAGAATTCAGTTAACATTTTGTTTAAGAAGTAGTTCCAAGAAGGATATGCTAGATATGCCTAACTCACATAAAGCAAGTACTGACATTGCAGAAGTCTTCCATAAAACATGCAAATATTTGAAAATACAGCTTCTGAAAGAAGATAGCAGGTCCTCCCACCATTAGATACTATATAACAGTGTACTCTAAAGCAAGAAGTGAAAGGATTGAGTACTTTGTCCTCATCACACAGCAGAGTTTCACCACTCATATATTGCTTCATTAGAAAAAGTCATGAGGAAACCGCATTTTCTACTATTTCTGTCAAATTTATCATGGGGAAGTAAAAAAAAAAAATCAGTATTAATGGGAATCTGAAAGGTTAAAAAGTGAGAGCTTATTTTTGTAATTCAAACATTAATTGAGCAATAGTTTACGAGTCTCTATGCTCAAAACTATTTACTGAAAAGAAATATTTTTTTCATAAGATCATGATAATGAGTAGAATCAGGAGCATAGAAATATGTATTTTTTAAACTATAGAATCAAAATTGTTAGGTAAGCATTTATTTTAAATTTTTCTGTTCTGATCCCACAAATCTTGCATTTTATGCTTTTAGCCATTAGTGTCTCCCGCTTTCGAGTCTTCTTCCTTCTTTATTAGCAACTTACCACCTTGTGGTTAGCATGCTGCTATAGAAAGTTGTGAGTTTGAAACCTATCAGGATGAGCAAGAATTTCACTGCAGTTTTCTAATATAATGAATAAATATTTTGATCACTTTAGAAAATGAAGATGAAATTGTCATCAAAATTTACAACTTAAGTACTTGATATACTGTTGTATATGTGTCTAGCCTCGAGAGGATTCTGGGCTCTGGTTTCTAAGTAAATGGAGTTTCCCATTTACAGCTTTGACCTCAGTACCTGAACTTATAAAAACAGGGGAATCAAGACACCTTACCATGTCTTAGTCTGTCTTGGGAGCTGTAACACCTTTAAGTATCGTCTCAACTGAACATGGCTATGGCCTTTAGATATCAAAATATGAACTGTGAACACTACTGTGATAGCCAGATCCTAAAATTAGATACTGTAGACATCAAATTTATAGCTGCTTATGTTTTCCATTGACTTGGCTATCTCATATAGACTGCTCTGTTGGGAATATAATTTAACGCTAGTGTTGGAATATAGATCACACAACTCTATGTTTCTAGGTTATGGAATCAGAAGAGAATAATTTATTTGTCTTCACCGTGAACCAGCTTTTCAACTTGATTATGAAACTTTTTAAAATTGTTATATAACTTTTATGCTTTTGTACTTATACTTTTGACTTTCACAACAAAAGAGGCAGGATTCATACACAACACAGACCACACACCTTTCTCCTCCAAAATTCTGATCCATTCTCAGAGGTTGTACGTCCTCTGCATGGGATGCAAAAGAAACTGGTTATAAAAACAGTACATGATCACATAGCTAAAGACTGTATGTATACATAGATGGAATTAAATTACAGTTACAAGGAAAATCTGGTTCTGGAATTTCCTAGCTGTGAAGTCTTTGGTTATGCTACTTCTAGAACAGCATTTCTATTGTGGGTTGTTTGGCAGTTTTGTTTTTTAATAAAGGAAGCAGAAAAACACACAAGCCACTTCAGTTGCTGTCATTTCTTTTGTCCACCATTTGGATGCAGGACTGAAACTTGAGGATTTACTGTATATCCTGCTGCCACTTGAATTGATAGCAAACAGAAGTTCTTAATTTTTGTGTGGATAATTAAAATGATGATTGCATACTCTCTCTGCAGAAAGATTGGGGAATACAATAGCTGAAGGGATAACAAGTCTTCGGAGTCTTCTGCTGCATTTGAGTGCCAATCACAGACTCATGGACTTTTCTTCTTTGTGCTCCCAAACTTACTTCTTTTTGTTCCTTCCTCTTTAAACTCCTTTGTCTTAATTATGTGTTCTCCTTATGGATCTTATCCTAGCTATTTTTCTCCTTTCCACAGTCTCAAGCTATTCCTGCCTGTCTTACTCAAATCCTTGGTTGCTTACCCCGGACAGTGTTACTTGATTTTACTGGCTTCTCTTATGATCTGTCTCCTTGGTTTACTTGCAGGGTTACTTACTCTAATGAAGAACTGTCACAAATCAAGTCCAATTGTCCCCTAGTTCCTTAATGGCTTGTCAGGCCTTTCATTTGTCTGTTTCTCTGACATTATTTCCTAATCTTTGAATTTCACTATCCTTTACACTTTGCTCCAGCTCCTTTGTCAGTTTTAATGGAATCCTAATAGAATTGCCATTCCTATGTTTTCTCCCCAGCTTCCAGTTTTACTGTGTTTCTCTGACCTGTTTCTGCAACTACCGCCAAGTTGATGGTACCATTTGCTATGTTTAGTGGGTCAGTAAGACACCTAAGTTTGAATAGTTAACTTAGTCAGTGATGGGGATTTATCTTATCTCTTTCTTAGATGTACATTTTAGAATAAGGTGAATTATCTTCCAGACATGCCTATTTCTCTTCATTGAGTGTAACAGTAGTCTAAAGGGGCAAGTTCAGATTTAAATGTTCAATTTAAATGTTTAATGTTCAATTAAATTTGAGGAAATTAACATAATTTGAAGTCTACATTGCAAATTCAAACTGTTCTAAAGGGATAGAATTAATTAAATCTTGGTAGATTTTCATAGCATTAGTAAAGAGCATATCTCTCATCCCAGTAAATATAAGGGGGCCACTAAACCCACTAGAAAGCAAGACTTGATAGTTATTTTTGGTTTTGTTATCCATGTACTTTAAACATCAGCTAAACCAACATTTTTTTTTTCCTCCAGGCTTATTTTCAGAAATGCTTGCTCTGTTTTGCCAGAATATTTCCAAAAGATTCAACATGAACAAAAGATTTGGCAATGAAAATAGCTGTACAGAGTGTGGCTAAATCAGTAAAATACTTCTGAAACTGTGATAGTCTTAAGGATAACATCAAACGCTGTTAGAAAAGGGAAATGCTGCTTAGCTTTTCCATAGTAAAAGCAAAATCACATACATAGAAGAGCAACTATCTATGGAAAATAATTGATTCTGAATCTTTGTAGGTAAGCCTCCAGAAATACTGTTGGCTTGAGTATGGTTGATTCCCCTATGCTAGTTTTGTGAGCAGTGAAGTTCACTTGAGTAGTATACATGGAAAAAAAAATTAGAGCATATTGTTGGAGTATGTACTAAATTCATAAGGCTAGTGCTGCTACATATAGGTTAACATATTCTTAACAAGTGACCAGTTCTAGCAGTTACTTCTTATCCTTGTGACACATTTTTTTATACCCTGTTGCAAACAGCTTAAGAAATTGCCCTTTCATATCTCAAAATTGCATTTTTTTAGGTGAAAACTACTCCTTAAATATTATGCTATGATGTTGTGACAGAACTTCATAGTATACAAATTTGCTGGTGTTGTTCAAACAATCTTTTTAGAATACAAGTTGACCTAAAATAAACTATTGGCTCTAGGGAAATAGCTAGATGTGTGTCATTAAAATTTTCAGAAAGGATATCTGTCCTGTAAAAGGTTGAGAACAGCTACAGCTTCCACAGAAAGATAAATAACTGTGTAGTCATCTCTAGTAATACTGAAAACAAAAACCAACCCACAAACCAAAAATTCCATAAACCTAGACTTTACCAAAACCAGAATTTCAGCAGCGCCTAGAATTTCTGATATTTATTTCAAAAAGTCATGGGTTAGCCATAATTTAAGCCAAACATGGATACAAAATATTAAAATATTATGATTTTTTGTAAGAGTTTTACTAAAGATTATAATTTTGTTTAGAAGTTTTTCCATTAATCTTTTCAATATTTTATTTCAAAAATTTTTTCAAAGTTTAATTTTAACTGTAAGAACAGATTAAAACAGTATTATCATTTACACTTTTAAAACACACTTTTAATTTATTACAAAATAAGGAATGAAAATTACCTGCAGAATAAACAAACCAATGTAAGTTTCTCGAAAATTTGTGTTGAGGTTTATCTGGAAATTTCAATACATACTTTCAGTTTGTATCAGGTTGTTCTTGTGGTTTTCCTTTGTTTCAGCAACTACAAGCAATACCATATTATCTCATGTTGAGGTTTATCTGGAAATTTCAATACGTACTTTCAGTTTGTATCAGGTTGTTCTTCCTTGTGGTTTTCCTTTATTTCAGCAACTACAAGCAATACCATATTATCTGTAATGTATATGACTGTAGTTCCGTATCTCCTATTTCCAACTTAAATCTTGAATATTTGCATTGGCAATGCTGAGGATTACTGTAGGTGTAGACCAGCATTACAGTTATATAGTCATAAAGGTATAGATTCAGAGCATCACAGGTCATTGTCATGCGTAGCCTGGTTTTCCCAACTCATTTCTAATTATACCTCCTATTTCTTTCCTCTTCAGTCCTTTATTGTGTATGTCCCTGCTGCATTTTGGCTATGTCACATATACCTTTTCTAGCAGTTAGAATCCAGAATCCATCCTTTCACTTACCTAGGCACGCATTATCTCTAGATTTCCATTTTCACTACTTCATGTATAATCTGATCTATTCTGCTTCACCCAGTTGGGCTGATCTGTTTGGAGGCTTTAAAGTAAAAGATTTACAGTAAGTTCTAGGGGTAACTTACAGAAATCAGAAGACATTCATCCTAGCCTAGTGTCTATACAAAAGCTGCTTTTACCTCAGACCAAATAAATCAATTTACAGGAGTTCATGGTAATGATATTTTTCACATGAAAAATATTGACTTTAATGAAATAACATGGGAAATAGAAGATAAGCATGAGTATTTAGTTCTCAGAAACAAACCAACAGGAATGTGCAGAGAAAATCAGGACTTAGTTCAATGTGATATGTATTCCACAGTTTGGAATTATTTGCTTCAGCTTCTTATATTAAAATTGAATGTTAGAAATGAAACATGCAAAATTATATCTGGTTGAAAATAGGAGATTTTATCTTTTGGCCTTCGGCATTGTTTCAACATTTGCCATTATCGCAAAATCAGTTTGAAAGATGGAACTATCTTTTTCAAAAATTAAAAATTATTTATTGAATCTAAAGTAATATTCTTTATCACACTGAATTGGTTGTCTGAGTTTAAGGCACTTACTTTCTTCTTGTCTAATAAAATAAGTGGCTGGGCTCACTGTGTGGAATGCATCACCCGTCTTTCATTCTTTTTTTAAACTGTATCAGTTAAGTTTTCTATTTTACTGTGTCTTACCAACATTAAAATGTTCAACCTTTTATAACACTTGGATTTGCCTGTCATCTGTTTTTATCCTTCTTCCCACTCTAACCATATGGAAAAAGCATATGGTTAGAGTGTGACGAAGGATAAAAACCTTGACCTTATGGTATCTTTTTGCTGCTGTTGTAGTGTTGCTTTTTGCAAATCTTAAAGAGAAACCCAAAACCAAATCAAATAAATGATCACAATAGAACCTTTCATCTGAATGGGTATAATCACACCCTTATACCCTCTTTACAGAATGTAGTCCTAGGACTGAATCCTATTTGGGCTCCTAATTTGTTCTAGTGATTATTCAACCATGTAAGTGATTCATACCTATAAATAGGGTGTAGGAATATGTAAAGAGAGAAAATACAGGATGCATACCCAAAGCATTGTTTTGTTGTGCTGTGTGGTTTTGTTGAAACTATCTCCTCCCAGAATATCTTATAGTTTAGCAGTGAAGAAGTACTTTCAGAGCACAGAAGTTGTCTTATGTTTCTTGGGCAAATGTCGTAAGTATGGAGAAAATATAAAAGAACAGTACCTCTGTGTTTGCAAGAATATGTGACACTTCAGATATGCAACTTTCTGTTCTTAAATAAACTCCTGGATGCCTATGGAGATGTAAGTTCTTTTTAGGTTTTAGACAGGTTAGGTGCATCACTAATCCAGGCCTTCAGGCTGACCTCATTCACCACTTTTTCTCAAATTCCTTGTTATTTCTCTACTTATAAATTGGAAACTGGGATAATATTAGTATACGTCCATTCATTATTAATCTCCACATGCACTGTTATATTATTATGCATGCAATTGAATTATGATAATTTGTGAATGTCTGAAAGATTATTTTTATAAAATGATTTATCAAATAATTTTATAGTGCTAATCATCATGCTAAATGTACAACCTTCTGTGTGTGATGTCTGGTGGTTTTATTTACGCAATGTGAAATGATTTTACCCTAATTATTATTATTAATTTATACACAATGATAACCTACTTCTTATATCAATTATCTGAATTTCAGAACAAAAATACCCCAAAAGAAATTAAAAAAAAAAACCAAAAAACAAAATCCGCTAAAGTAGCAATATTAAGCACGACTTCAAAACACGTAAGATTCAAAACAAGGAAGGAGAGAGGAGAAAGAAGGAGAGAGGGAAGTAAAGAATATGGTATAAACAATTCTTAACATTTTCAGTTAGTGGGACCATTTTTAAAAAAATCTTTTTAGTCTTCTATTGACAGACACGAAGACTTCAAACTATTGCCACATATCAGAAGATTTTTTTTAATAGAAAAAGCTTCAGTAAATAAGTGTTTAATAATGAACAATGCCTTCACCAACATATTTGATTGTAATTACCTACACAGGAACATGCCCACAAAGGGTCTGAATGTCTCCAGAGAAGGAGATGCCACAACCTCTCTGGGCAGCCTGTTCCAGTGTCCTACCACTCTCACAGTGGAAAAGATTTTCCTTATGTTTACATGGAACCTCCTATGCTGCAGCTTGCACCAGATGTCCCTTGTCCTACCATTGGACATCATGAGAAGAGCCTGGCTCCATCTTCCTGACATCCGCCCTTTACATATTTATAAACTTTAATGAGGTTACCCCTCAGTCTCCTCTTCTCCAAACTAAAGAGGCACAGCTCCCTCAGCCTTTCCTCAGAAGGGAGATGCTCCACTCCCTTAATCATCTTTGTGGCCCTGCACTGAACTCTCTCAAGCAGTTCCCTGTCCTTTTTGAACTGTGGGGCCAGAACTGGGCACAATCTTCCAGATGTGGCCTCACCAGGGCAGAGTAGAGAGGGAGTGGTACCTCTCTGGACCTAATAACCACACCCCTTCTAATACACCCCAGGGTGCCATTGGCCTTCTTGGCCACAAGGGCACAGTGCTGGCTCATGGTCATCCTTCTCTCCTCCAGGACACGCAGGTCCATTTCCCCTACACTGTTTTCCAATAGGTCTGTCCCCAACCTATGCTGGTACATGGAGTTGTTCTTTCCCTGATGCCAGACTCTACACTTGCCCTTGTTGTATTTCATTAAATCTCTCCCCACCCAGCTGTCCAGCCTG